>NC_085016.1:6108256-6135756 GCF_963854185.1 Sardina pilchardus
CTTGTTGCCACCGCCAACTCTCCAAGGTAAAGCGCATTAACCTTGCTGACTGTTATTAAAAAGATATATTTGCCAGGTAGGCCTTTCTCTCACATACAACTACACACAACCCCTCCCCCTTCCTGTCCACCACCACCTTAAGTATGTGTCTGTGTCTGTGTGTGTGTGTGTGTGTGTGTGTATGGGGGAAGGTGTGGGAGGGAAATATATACGGACATTCCACACCGACGCCGGGTGTCGTCATAAATCGTGGGCGCGCGGCAGCGTTGTTGTAATTTTTAGTCCCTCTGTCTGCCCGTCAGCTGAGTGCTCCTGGATGATGCATAGTGGTAAATAAGGTGGAGGGGAAATTAGCCTTGCTGTCAGATTCTACCTTTTACCCCGGGGCACGCTGGAAATTGACTGCACGCTAGATTTTCAAAATTAGCCCCTTAATGTTAGGCTGACAAACGGAGGGGCTTCGTAATGCCCCTCTGCGTCAGCCACCAAGGATTAATTACCACCTTTGCCTTCCGTTTGCGCATAAGTAGTTTCTCCCCAGCCCACATTTCTATAATTCCACAATAAAAAAAATATGGAATTTCTTTTTTATTTATGTGCTGTGGTGCACTGTGCACAGTGCACAGGTACGGCACCATTGCAAAGATATGGCTGCCTTATTATTCTAAGGATTGGTTCTGCCGGAGGTGAGAATATTACCTTCTCCACAGCGGAGCTGTCACCATAACTCAAAGTAAATGTCACCATTTTGTTTGGGATTTCATTCTAATTTACATTGCAAACCTCCCAGTGGTTTTTAATAGCACCTGTTTAGTATTATGCCTTTGAAAATAATAATAATAATAATAATAATAATAATAATAATAAAGAATAGCATGACACTGGAAACCATGAGAAATGTATTTGTTGATAAAAAAAAAGGCCAATCTAAGTAATGCAATCAGCAGCACCACCAATGGAGGACGCACATTCACCAACAGACCCCAGACTGGCGTTATGTCACGGAGGTTAAGGACAAGAATTAAGAGAGAAAATGGACGGAAATCACATGGACCTGTCAAAG
The DNA here is from genome assembly GCF_963854185.1 of Sardina pilchardus. Taxonomy (NCBI): domain Eukaryota; kingdom Metazoa; phylum Chordata; class Actinopteri; order Clupeiformes; family Clupeidae; genus Sardina; species Sardina pilchardus. The sequence continues at coordinate 6,109,320 of NC_085016.1, forward strand.
TAGTCAGCTGATGGTCTGACCAGAGCTTTGAGAAGTGCAAACTGAACTTCACTCACCGAGTTTATCTGTGCATGTGGACAACAAGAAGGGGAGGGGAAGGGAGGGGGATGCCACAGAAAACGCTGGTGCCTCCAACCTGCCACCGCGTGTGTTAATGCTCCTCGGAGGCCTTACATCCCCAGAGAGCACGGGCCTGTTAGGGTGGGGTGGGGTGGGGTGGGGTGGGGTTGTTCGGGGGTGTTCTGCTAGAACTGGACCACAGAAGGAGTGCTGGTGTGCGGAGCTGGGTCAGAGATTAACACACAAGCTGCACTCAGGACATATGGCATTTGTCATCTCCCACTGGGAGAGTCCTCCCCTGACACCCCCCCACACACCCCCCTCAGTCCCCTGCCCCCTGCCTCCCTCGCTCGCTCCCTGCAGGATTTAAAAGCTCGGAGTGCTTTAGTTGTTTACAGTGCATCGCATATCCTCTGTTCGTGGGCAAACTTAGTCCCGCAAGTCGCAGCGCTCAGAGAAAAATGGCTCAACTCAACTCAGCCTGCTGACTCTGCCTGGGAACTCTGCACAGATGTGACACTTGGGCTCTGTTTTGTTGTTTTTGTTGTTGTTATTCCTGTTGTTTTCATTCCTTTTTCTGCTCTCGTCTGTGCAGAGTCAGTCAGTCACTGGCTGGTGGCTGCAGTATCTCATACGATCTTTTGAAGTTGTAAAAGCTAAATGGTCTTTTATAATATCATGGGTATGTGTCTTGACATCGCAATAAATCCAGAGGGAAAAAAAAAATAAAAAAAACAACAAAAGAAAAAAAAAACAAAGAATGAAAAAAGATTGATCTCTTGGAAATGCTAACTGTCTACAAGGGATGAGAATATGTATACAGCCACCATCAGAACGGTGCTTGTAATTCCATGTATGACTTGTTTACATGGGAGTGTGTCACTGCGGTGTTTGTGCGTCATTACCTAAAACAAACAGCGCGCCACGGAAAGTGACACATGGACTAAATGATAGAACACAGTGAAAGGAAGATGGTAATAACAGAGTATTCAGTGTTCCCTCTTTAAAGACACCCCCTCGTGGAGGTTCATATTTCATCATGTGGCGGGCGAGGGGGGGGCGAGCGAGCGAGTGAGCGGGAACAGCGAGCTACTCGTGGATGAGACGTGATGAATCACTGTGGTGGAGACGTACCTGTGGGAAATCTGGATGACAGAGGATGGGTGGTGGTGATGTGGGTGGAGGTGGTGGTGGTGGTGGAGGCAGTTGCTGGGGGGTAGGGGGCTGCTTCTTTTGACAGCAATGCTTATCCCACACAAGAATGTTTTTTTTTGTTTTGTTTTTGGAAGAAGCTGGGCATGTTTTCTACTGTTTTGGAAGTGTGTGTGTGTGTGTGTGTGTGTGTGTGTGTGTGTAAGGGAAAGAAGCTGGGATTAATCTCAGTATCACAAGAGTCAGCATGCATCTGGGTCTGTTTGTCTTGCGTAAAAAGGAGAACAAGTTTGGGAATGGGGGTGTGTGGTTGGGAATTTGCCGATCAAAAGCATGACAGTCCCTCAGAATACCAACTACTGGCCATCAGCACATATTTTGGTGGACCCCCAGCTTTACCCCAATTTGCCCCCAGCAGGCGTGGTCAATTCATCTATCTACACCTATAAACAATTGCCCCTCCTCCATGTTGCCCCACTGCTACCACCCCCACCTGGGGAGCTAGCGGGCACGCCTCTGCCACAGTGAGGCTGGGGCCGGGGCCATAATCTGGGGATGAAGGAAACCCACTAATCAGGCTACATGCAGATTAACGAACAGCTCGGAATTATCATAATAAAAAAGATGGAGGAAGAAAAGAGAGAGAGAGAGAGAGAGAGAGAGAGAGAGAGAGAGAAAGAGAGAGAGAGAGAAAGCTTGTGGTACCTTTGTGAGGGACTATTACCAAAAGAGCCTTCCTGCATGTTATCCTCATTTACTCCCGAATCAAAAGCATTTGCAGGGACGTTAGCAACAATAATTCAGCAAATATTTCTGCTCAATTTAGAGCAGATTGCTTAACAGGGCATTTGTTAGTGATATCCAAGTCAGTGGCACACAGACCCAGTAGCAAGATGGAGAAAAATATATGGCCACATTGACTCAAGCTCAGCAAAAAAAAAAAGAGAAAGAAAGAAGAAGAAGAAGAAAAAAAACCCTCTCGGCAGAACTACCAGGCGACATAGGTGGTCTCCGCCACCGTTTGTCAGATTTATTGATATTCCTCAGCGGAGAACTTTGTCTTCGGGTAGAGCATCAACGCTGGGGCAGTAGGAGCGAGAAGGGGCCTGATATCTGCTGACGGGGCATATTTCCTGTCGCCATTCTCCGGCGGATGAGGGAACGATAATGTTTGCCTCCACAGGTGCCAAGAAAACACTTTCCGGTGCTGCCAGATGGGTAAATCATCTCCGATAGAATCTGACACCGCGGAAGACCCGGCCCTGCAAAGGCGCAGCTCTGGACCAGGTGGCTGTTAGTAGCCGAGTCTTCTTCCACAACGACGTAAACAGCCTCGGGCGCCTTGGATGTGCATGCCTTCTCTTTCTTATGTTCCCCTAATCATACACGGCCCCACCCTCATTTTTGTAGGTAAACTAATTACAAGTCATGGTCAATAATTAGAAAATGCTCTGTCACGCTGGAGTAGGTAATAGGATGCAGTAGACCGATGGCAATGATAGAACGCTAAACAGGTAGAACTAATTGCGGAGATAAAGTAGATAGCAGCAGGCCTTGCCTTTAAAACAAAACGTTCAGGAATATGGCTTTACTCGGAGATGAACATCTAAGGATGTCATATTTAAACATGTACTCATTGCCTCGATTTTTTTTCCCTTTTTATTAAATTGCTCTGATTCATCTATTTTTTATGAGGCGGTTTTTAATCAGGTACCTCCAGACTGTTTTATTTAGTCCAATTATAGCGAGGCAGCAGTCATTTTCAAATAATTTTGTTTACACGATTACATTAACCCGATGAATTATACACCGACTCCACATCAAGGTGCTGATGGCGCATAGAGATCAGTCTGTTTCCCCCCCCCCTCTCTTTTTTTTAAATGCAAATAAGAGATGCACTGCCATTTGAATTCAGGCTCCTTCACTGCTTTTCGTCGATACAAGAAAGAACCTGCCATGTAATTAGCAGAATATGGTTCTAATGCTCTTCTCCTTGAGAGTTTGACCCTATTTGTTTGCGCTGAGGTAATTTCATTAGTCTGTGCGATTCCCAGGAGTTGCCGTGTGTTAATGCTTAAACGTTCACCAGAGAGGGGATGAGTATTTGGCAAAGCAGCAGTGGAGAGAGCGGAGGGGAGCACAAAAACATCTCTTTCATGTTGACAAATTCCATTAGCGAGCTGAGCGAAAGGCTCTTGTTTTTTTGTCTCGTTTTATTTATGATAATGCGTCAACATAAAGAGGTGGAATATCCGTCACTTGCCACCTATGAGGCCTGAACAATGTGCCCAAACCGTTTCGGATTTGCTTCTGTTTTCTGTCACTGGCATGGTGTTGGAGGGAGATTGAGAAAAGGCATTGGTCTTCATCTATCCATCTCAGCCCCAGATACATAACCCCCCCCCCTACACACACACACACACACACACACACACACCATCCTACCCTACCCCACTCACTCTTCCCTAACCAGCAACTCTGTCACCATTCTAGCCTGCAGGGCCCGCTCCAGGTTAAACACCTTAATGCACTGAAGCTGTGAGGGTGGGCTGCGCTCCAGTTGATTGTGAATTCCCTTCAGGGAGGCCGACCACAAAGCCCTGCGCCGCCGGATTTCACCGCCACCCCGGAACGCCACGCAGGAACAGGAGCCGCAGCCCCTTCTGCACGGTTCAGCTTCCATCCTGCGAAAATAAGTCAGGTCTACAGGGAGCTATGTGGGGAGACGACAGACGAGGGGCGGTTGGTGTGTGTGTGTGTGTGTGTGTGTGTGTCTGTGTTATGCTTGACTCTAATCGTCATCTCTTCATTTGTTAAAGCGGCATTAAAAATGAAGGCCTGCAGGATAAATGGGTGGAGATGCGAGGAGCAGCCATGGCATCTGACAGACGTGTCAGAGGGGATCGATGCAAAGATTTCTCCCATGTCTTAATCAAATTATCACCGAACCAAGTCACAAACACAAAACAAAAGGTTCACCTCAGAAAATCCATCATTTTATTTTGGATGCAATCTTCCTTCAGAAGAAATTGCAGTGTCACACCATGCAGTCTTGCTATAATCATTGCATCACTTCTTTATTCTCCTGTCTATATCTGACCATCACCTTACTACAAATATATGCACAAAATCCATCGCTACAACGTAGAGATTTTCGTGATAGTAAGAGACAACAGTGCTACTGACATACTCAGCTTTTGTCAATTAAGGCAAAATAAAAAAAAAGAGACAGAGTGAACATTACATGAAAAATGGAAAGAACAAGAAAGGATGGATTGAGAATGGAAAGATGCTGATGTCAACGTTGAAGGAATAGAAACCACATTTGAATCCCTGGCTCAGAGGCTTGTGTTTAAGGCCAGATGAATTTATGACAGAGTGCTCTGGATTGCATGTTACTGTGCATCATGGATAGCCTTTATCCTCTACACGTAAATAGTGAGCGAGGATGTACTTTCGAGAGAGAGAGAAAGAGAAAAAAAAACGACGAAAAGCTGAAACCAAGAGGAGGCGGCACAGGTTGTACCTATTAGGACAGCTTAGTAATTTAAGAAGCCACAATTTAAGGAGAGGGCTACGAGACAGAGGGGAGGCACAAAGTAACATACGCGGTTCCAAAAAAGCAACGTTTTTTTTGTGGAAGAGTGGAACACATGACAGTCTAAATCGCCATCAGCGGAGCAGCTAGCAACTGTTGTCAGGTGGAAGCCTCTTTTTATGACGACGGGATACAACACTTGACTGTCCCCTTCTTTCAGCAACCGTGGCAACCAATAACATCACATTTCTGCCAAGGCTAAAGGCGACCACAGTGTTTATATGACCTCATGGACATACACTCAGGAGTCAAGAGAGCATGTTTAAAGAATGTAGCGCGGACATCAAACACTTTGACCTAACATGCACGTCAACATAATGCTGCCGCACGAGAGTCAGCAGGTTCACATGTCGCCATTTAGTCGGTGCGAATGTTTGCCGTTTCTGTGGGACGCTGTTTCGGAGGGAAAACTGGGTTGGGAAACTGTATCCTATCACTTAAATAGTTAAGCGTTTTATGAGGAAAATGTTTCCAAATGTTTTTCAAAAAAAAGAGGAAAAAACTTTCCAGACCACACCAAAGCTGTTCTACAGCAATATTACATTTCAGTCAAAGTCGCCGGCATGATAGCCCGACTTCAGCGAAACTGCATGAGAAAATCGTTTTTAAGACCCTCACAGACATGATGGACTGTTTGAGCTAACCAGAGGTACTTATTTTTCTTCTTTAGTCTTCATTCCCTTTCATTTCATTGTACCGAAGTAAAAATATCTGGCCGTTTCACTGAAATTGTTAGGTGACACTGCCACTTCCCTGTCTCTGTCGAATGCACCTCTTCCAGGCACTCGAGCCTCAAGCCAGAGAGATGCTGGCTTAGCTAGCCAACAGCAGGAGTGATTCCTCTGACGTTTGCCTGGACTAAGCGCCTATCGGCCTTTTAATCTGCGACACCAGCCTCTGCTTCATCCAGAGCTCCAGCTCCAGCAAGTCAAATCCTGACTGAAGACCTAACGTAACTCTAAGGTTCCACAAGGTAAAATGACAAGGACACTTTTGTTGTTTGTCACTTTCTGTGTGTATGTGTGTGTGTATATGCATGTGCATATGTGTGTGTGTGTGTGTGTGTGTGTGTGTGTGTGTGTGTAAAGTGATTTACATAATGTGGTTACTTAACGCACTAAATCAAAATTCTATTCTTTTGTAGTTGCAGTTCAGGTTCTTAATTCGCAATCAGGAAGCACTACAAAGGACTTTTGTCAAGTGCCGCAAATCAACAAAATGGGAAATGAATCTTGAAAAATGAGAACGATTTTTGATATCCCACCCTGCCTGTGCCCACCAAACCCTCCCTTCCCTCCTTCTCCTTGCCTGTATAATCTACTAAAGATTAAAAATTACTATCATAAAACAGACATTCACTGAAAGTAATCCCCCCACCCCCCACCACTCTAAAGAGAGAGGAGGGAAAAATCAGCACCAAAGCCTTTGCTTCCAGTTATGTCAGACTGTATTTAAAACAGTTCTAATCATATACCTTTGTGGACACTTAATTAAAATTACAAAACCAATTTTAATCTGTGGTCCAATTAATATGCAAATGTATGCAAATGTAGTAAAACAAGGTGGTGATTAAGTTAAGGACACTCTATTTCATGTCTCCTTTAAGTGTGAAAACAAACCATCTTTTTTTTTTCTTCTCTGGACGCGCTCTGATGGATTGGGATGTTTACGGGAGACATGCTGGGCTGAGTAAAATAACCTTTCCGGTATCGTTTCAAACGGATCCCCAGCCGGAGTGGAGACAAAGTGAGGCTGCGTCGGTCTACGCCTCTAATCCACACACAGAACAAAGTCGTTTCGGCTCGCGCCGTGATAATTTCACTGAGGTCAACACAAAGTTATGTCTTTCCACGCCGGCCAGGCAGTTGCTGCTGTTTAAAATGCAAGACTCCATTTTTTTTTTTCGTGCTTGAGGTGAGATTCTGCCAATTCAAAAGAAAAGACTTATTTCTAATTAGGCCTGGGAGATAGCCTTTGAAAGCCAACACTGGAGGGGTCCTAATACACCAGGTAATGAATGATCGTGGGAAAAAAAATTGCATGCTCTTTATTGAGAATGTAATTTATTTGGCAGCGATGGAACCTACACACAGAGAGAGAGAGAGAGAGAGAGAGAGAGAGAGAGAGAGAGAGAGAGAGAGAGAGAGAGAGAGAGAGAGAGAGAGAGAGAGAGAGAGAGAGAGCGAGAGAGGGAGAGTGAGAGTGTGTGTGTGTGAGAGAGAGGTAGGGGCATTATTATGACTAAGATGAATAAAGGTCAGGGATCTCGTTCCAACTTTGCTGAAATGCTTTGTTTAAATAATTTATATGCACGGTTCCAATATGACAATTATCCGACACACAAACCATATACGTAAAGGGCCTGCTCAAGTCCTCAACACACAACGTATATTAAACAACACACAGTGTTATACATTCTCTCTGGGAAAAAAAAGAAGATTTATATGAGATGAGAATAATTGGACAAACAGCTGATAAAAACTGCCAAAAGCATCCAAAGGGACACAATAAGACGACACTGAGGAGAGAAGCAGAAATTTACTTCCTCAGCAAGTAATGCTAAAGTGAGGTAGCATAATTGCCTGTTGTGGACCGGAGTCTGTCCAATTAGTTTTGTGCGAACGAGAGAGGGGTTCATTTCTACGGCTGTGTCTCAGTAACAACCCTCAGGAAATACAAATATTCAGAGGTACGTAGGTCTTCAATTGAAAAGAAAAGGCCATAGCTCTTACTCTGTTCTGCATGGGAAAGCAGACAATAAGACACAGAACTGTTCTGTATCTGACAAGCACAAAACTGAGGACCATAGTACAATTCCTACAAAATAATGCTATGCAAAGATTTTTTTAATGCGGAAAACTGCCTTTAATGTCATAAGAAGAAGGTGTCTGGACACTGTATGTGTGTGTGTGTATTAGTCAGTGATTGATGACATGCCCAAGAACATATGTGTTACATGTGCATATGATGGTGTGTGTGTGTGTGTGTGTATGTTAGTGTGTTCATGTATGTAACTTATGAGTATGTTATGAGTTATGAGACCACAGAAGAATCTGCCAAATGTGTGTATATGTTTGTGTCTGTGAAGCTAGTGTGTGTATGTGTCTTTATGTGAGTGTCTATGTGTGTGTGTGTGTGTGTGTTCCTGTGTGTGTGTGTGTGTGTGTTCATGTTCTTGAGTGTGAGAGTGTGTGTGTGCATGTGTGTTCCTGTGTTCGTGTTCTTGTGTGTGTGTGTGTGTGTGTGTGTTCATGCTCTTGAATGTGTGTGTGTGTGTGTGTGTGTGTGCTCATGTGTGTGTGTGAGCCCTTGAGGCTGTGAGGGCCGTGTTCTCCACAGTAATCCTCTGAGGGGCTCAGGCGTGTAGACGTCCCCTCACTGTGACAGCTCTCTGGGGCTCGCACTGCACTGCACTGTCACCCCGCGCCCCGTCACGCTGATACCTGTCTAATACACACGCTTCCAGGTGACTTACTGTACCGACAGGATAGACTCTCCACAGGCCTACTCACACAGTGCGCTTGTATGTGTGTGAGAGAGAGTGTGCGCTCATACCCGTGCCTGCATGTGTGTGTGTGTGTGTGTGTGTGCAAGCTCGAACATGTGCCTGCATGTGTGTGTGTGTGTGTGTGTGTGTACATATGTATGTACTGTACGTACGTATGTCTGTGTGTGTGTGTGTGTGTGTGTGTGTGTGTGTGTGTGTGTGTGTGTGTGTGTGTGTGTGTTAGTGCATGTCTATGCACAAACACAGGGGGCCTTAGGAGCTGACTCTGATTAAACAGGACGGTGAGCTTCATTTTACCTATAAATACTAAGTGTTTCTTGGAGAGCTTCCATCACATCATTTTATCTTTTACCCCCCCTACTAACTTAATTTTCATCTCTAAGTGTTAGCTGACATAGAAAGAGCCCTGGTGATGTAATAGTGATCTATAATGACATGCCTGGGCATGGTTCATGGGTAATGTAGTCATTTGCTTGGAAACAAATAAACAGGACAACAGTGAATGACATCACAGTGCAAGGAGCAGGCCATTAAACTATAGAGTCCATTTTCAGTGTTTTGGGCCCCCACCGTCGACTTCAAGGCAGTGCTGCTTTGAATGTGCTAGGGCTAGGCAAGGGTTGGGGTTAGGGTTAGGACAAGGTGCCTTGATGTCGACAGTGGCAACGCTGTCTTGAATTAGGGCTGTGCAATTAATCGATTTTTAATCGTAATCTAGATTATTATTTTAAATCGTAATCTAATGTGAAATCGTAAAAATCGATTTTTCATTTTAAATAAGGTAATAGCGGTACTTATGTTTGCAAGTGTTGAATTTTGCGGCAAAAGTTCAAAAAAGTTTCTTAATATCAATCATTTAAAATGAATTATTAATAATTCATATGGTTTAATAAGCGCAAGATTTGCACTTAAATCCCAATGGGGAAATTCTTTGCAAAATGTTCAATAAAAAACAGCATATTTCAATCAAATTCTTGCCTTTTGTCATTTCAAAAATAATCGTAATCGTAATCGAAAATCGGACTTTGAGAAAAGAAAATCGAGATTTTATTTTTAGCCAAAATCGAACAGCGCTGTCTTGAATTTGACGGTGGGGGCCCAAAAGATCATAAAGCAGCCATTAAACTATAGAGTCCATTTTCACTGAGTCCCCAACACATCAAGGCTAGGTAATTATTTCACCTACTCATTTTAAAGGAGTGCTGGAGGCGAAATACTTTGTGGTAGCAAGTCCCTGAAGGGTCCAGATGGCTTTGCACAGGGTTATTTAACTTGAAATCCATCAGCCGAACACATAAGTAAAGGGATTCATTATTTGATAACAGTAGACCGTTATCATTTCATGTGTGTGAGATGTCCAGATGAACTACGGGCCGACAGAAGAACATTCAATTCTTTACTACTACTTTACTACTACTATACTACTTCTGTGTGTGGCAATGACTTTTCTCCCCAATGCACCCACCCACCCACACACACACACACTTTCCCTCCACTATTTTAGTTCTTGACAGTGACTACATTTGATTGTCATCTACCAAACTCATTCATTCTTTTCCCCGAGACAATGAGTGCGGAAGACGACACATTCTGATGCAAGCCGCCGCCGCTGTAGTCGGAGGGCTTGGCGGGGCAACGCGTAGCCTGCGTCCACGCCTATAGCGTATGTAGTGTGCAGCGAGCCGCAACCGCTGGAGTCGGAGGGCTTGGCGGGGCAATGCGTAGCCTGCGTCCACGCCTATGGCGTATGCAGCGCGTAGCGAGCCGCCAATGCTGTAGTTGGAGGGCTTGGCAGGGCCAATGCGTAGCCTGTGTCCACGCCTATAGCGTATGCAGAGCGCAGCGAGTATGCTGGAGGAACGCGGGAGACGCTAACGCTCGTTTGTGTCACTGCAGACAGACACTCTGCTGCGCATTAACACAAAGCAGCTGCGATGATGATATCTGGGCCAGCCCTTTTTTGATGGAACACAAGGAATCAGTTTGCCAGTGAGAAAGAGAGAGATGGAGAGAGGGAGAAAGAGAGAGAGAGAATGAGAGAGAGAGAGAAGAATTTTGAGAAAAATAGTTGAGTAGGCAGGGACACAGTAATGGTGTGGAGATTCTGCTGATTCCACTGATCTCAAATTACTGGACACAAGCAACTCGAGAAGCAACTGGAATGACATCCGAGCTCCACACAATGAGCTTAAACTCAGTTAACACATCTGTTAACGCACCGGTATGCATTCACAATCCACATTTCATGTTATGCAGCATACTGCAAATCTACAGTATAGAAAAACGGCCAAATGTATAACAGGAGACAGACTATGCTTGGGGCGAAAAAAGGCGCACACAGAAGATGCAGAGTTTTGTAAACCCACAGGGGTGTTGATTAAGATTTAAAAGAATTGGGATGCACAACAAAGCCCAATAACTAATGCATGAAAAAAAAACACACATCAACGGAAGATGCAGGGTTTTGTAAACCTACGGAGGTGTTGATGAAGATGTAAAAGAAGCAGGTAGAAGGTAAAAGGCAGCGATTCATTTGTTTGAACCTGAGCGGCCCATTAGAGGCACTAAGGCTTGAAAGAGCCCTAAACGCTTTTCAATTGAAGAGGAACGATGAAAGGATTAGAGGAGAGAGAGAGAGAGAGAGAGAGAGAGAGAGAGAGAGAGAGAGAGAGAGAGAGAGAGAGAGAGAGAGAGAGAGAGAGAGAGAGAGAGAGAGAGACCAGGCAGGACTCCAGGAGATGGATGGCTGGCTGTGTAGACACCCGAGGAACACTCCCACCCACACGACCCCCCCCCCCCCCCACCTCCACCTCCACCCCCACCCCCACGCACTCTTTACAAAGTGGACAAGGAGGGAGTTGTAGAAAGGTATTACTGATGGTTCTGTCTGGCGAGTCCAAGGAGGGATCCATTCAATAGGCAATTTTAAAATTGAATGAGGAGGTTTGACTAAGCAATAAAAACTGCACTCGCACTACTACACCCCCCCCCCCCCCCTCCCTCCAACCCAGCACACACACACACACTCTCTCTCTCTCTCACACACACACACACTCCGCCCCACAAGAGAGGTACTTAGGAGAAATGCCACCAATTATCTTATTTATAAATCAACAGCAATTTCACTGATGACTTTTATCTCAAATATAATTCTGAAGTCAAAAATCATTTTTATCTAATTCCCTTTATTGGTAATAATCGTAGGTCCCATTTCTTAACTTCTCCCATGCGCTGGGCGCTCTTCAAAAAAAAATCCCATTGATTTTCTCAGGGCAGGGCAGGGCAGGGCTGCCTCTCTGTGAAGCGGACGAGTAAGCCGGGGTGGGCGCGAGCGAGCGGGAGACATCACTGACTGCTCATGGCCTGCCGGCTGACCAAAGGGGTCGGAGGGAGAGAGAGCGAGAGAGAGAGAGAGAGAGAGAGAGAGACGGACGCCTGCACTCGCACCTCTGGGCCCCGGAAATACATGTAACCTAAATGTCAAGCGACGAGGAACCCTCGCTTGATAATTATGAGTCATTTTAATGGCCTGGGCAAGCGGGGTTGACTGCACAGCGCAGGCCCCTGAGCAGGCAGCAAGACCCGGCTCAGCCCTCCGCTAAATGAGGTTAGCCATGTATCAGGTTTTTGGAGAGAGAGATGGAGAGAGGGAGAGAGAGAAAGAGAGAGAGAGAGGGAGAGAAAGAGAGAGAGAGAGATGGATAGAGAGAGGGAGGGGAGGGACTGATAACACCACAGGGTGTCGCTTCTCTGTGCCACTGGCACCATCCTTGTCCTCATTATCAGCGCGGGCGACTCACGCAGGTGAAAAGCACCTCTTCTGAGAGGACGAGCCGAGGCGAGGCGAGGCCAGGCGACCAACCAGGCGCGGCCGGGGAAAGCAAACACTGGGCCTCGCCTTGCATGTACGCAAGGTCATTACAGCACATTAAAATCCACATTAGGGTCATTAAAGTCTCCCCAGCAGTCAAACGGTATCAGTGACTCATCGTGACCAAACGCCGCAGACTCCTCCATTTGTGTGTGTGTGTGTGTGTGTTTCTCTGTGTGTGTGTGTGTGTGTTCTCTCCTTGCCTAATAGCGTTTCTGCACTAACCGCCACCCAGTGTCTCCAGCGTCTCCATCAGAGCACTGCGCCTCTGAGTCTGTGGGCCGCACTCCAAAGCATCGCCGTGACAACCAAGATGGGAGCAGTGTGGTGGTGAGTGAGTGTGTGTACGTGTGTGTGTGTGTGTGCGCATGGAGTTGGGTGTGGGGGGTTGCATTTAAAGGCGACCAAATGTGCTCAATGAACTCCAGTTTGCCTTCGGTTCCCCCAGTGGAGACGTGAGGGAGAGAGAGAAATACTTCTGAACGCAAACTTAACTTAGGAAAAGAAAAAAGAAAGGGATAGAGAAGAAAGGCGGAAGGAGTGCGTGTACATCCCATAATCATCTCTTCTGCGTAGACAGCAGGGAGGCTGGATGGAGAGCCCGTCTCAGGAGGCAAACTGTGATGATGAAATATGCATATTATGTTAAATATTTCACAATGTACATAGGTTTGCAGACAACCCTAGCAAAAATGGGAATCGTTACATTAGAGAGAATATGACTGTTGATGAATATGATTGCACTCTTTCAATGAATGGTGCAGCAGATTGTTTAAAAAAGAGTTAAGAAATAAATACTTGTGACAGCATGTGTTACAGCATTTTTCGGCACAAACGCACATAACAAAATCCAAGAATCTAAAAGATGATGGGTGTAGAAACTACTTCTGTGAGTTTAAGAGAAAAAAAGAAATATTTCAAGAATGTGTTTTCTATTTTTTTTTCCAGCTGGATTCATTCTATAACTCTTAAAAACAATCTTTCTTTCATTCTGTATGCAGAGCAATATTACAATCTGGCCATTGTCTCTTGAATGGAAGGAGAGAAATATATGCTAAATATGTAAGGTGTCAAGTATCGAAAGACATATTACAGTGGCATAACAATAAATACACTCCAGGGATCCTTCATGAGACATAGGGATAGTTCCATTCCATCAAGGGGAAAGATAATTTTAAGGAAAGTGTGTGTGTGTGTGTGTGTGTGTGTGTGTTTTCCCCCTTTTTTTGGGGGGGGGGGGGGATGGGGGGTCTGCACAGGGATGCCTATATACAGTATATATACAGTATATAGTATATATAAATGCTAAGGGCAATTTAGTCTCGTCAAAATCTCCGTATCAATGAAAAATTCACTTCAGTCAGCGGCAGCTCTGACAGCCTGAAGGAGTGCGAGGGGTCTGTAGCTCAAGGCAAATATTTTCATAAAGACCGGTGTCTATTTGCAGTGTCTCAAGACTTTAGAGACAGTGTGTTGCAGTGAGTAGCAGTTCATTGGGAGTGTGACACAACGGCAAACAGATGGAAGCAGGCAAAGTCGTCGGCACATAGTTACTGCAGACGCTAAAAGGCGAAGGTTACTGCAGAACTCACAATATTGTGATGTTCTCGCGTGTCACTGCCTAAATTGCCAGTGTGATGCATCATTATTCAAAATCCTGCTTTGGATTCCTGCACCGTCACAAATTTGAAGTGGCCTTTAAATTGTGATAATTCTTTCTTGTCACACAAAAAAAAAGACTGATTTGTAAAGTTATTATTTATATTAAAGGCGATCAACATTATTTGATAAACAAATGTTTTAGCGATTCTATCATCACTATCTAGCTATGTAAGCATATTTGTCTGTGTTGTGGTCAGGGCAAGCTCCAAACAGCGCCATGAAAGGTATCCAACAGATGTTTTCATGATTCATCCCTGACTCAAATCAGGTCCATCTGATTAAGAGTGGGAGCTTCCCTTCATCCCACACGTCACAGCTGCCATGCCGTGCAAACACTCCACGCCTGGGCCCAGCCGGGGCAGACTAGGCCGAGGTGGGCTGGGGTGAGGTGGGGATGGGGGGGGGGGGGTCTTTTCTGCCGTGGAGCGCTGCGGTGTTTTGCCGTAATGGCGGGAATAGAACCAACTCTTTGTGAACGTCATGCTCAGTCTCCCCTGCACTCACTGTAAACTGAGGAGGAGAAACATTTTGACACGGTCTGCGGAGCGTGGCATCGTCACTGGAAGAAGCGCTTCTACAACCGCAGCAATCACATTGTGATGGAGCAGTCCGATGTACTCGTGTATCTCCTGTCACCGATTATTAATGCCTTCAGGTTCGAGGAACGCAACCTTCAATATTCAGGTTACTGTCTTGGCAAAGGAGACAACAACGTGTGTGTGTTGTTGTGTTGGAAGGCGAAGGGTGTGTGTGAGCGTGCGTGTATGCGTGCGTGTGTGTTTTGCATGCAGCGTTAGCCTCTGAAAAGCAAGGAGGAAATTAACGAGAGGATACTGTGAGTTGCTAATGCACACAGTGTCAGGAGCGGGACTTTGGTTCCTGTCCCTCTCACGGCTGTGTAGTCGGGAGTGCTTAGTTATTCATACATTCTGGGAGACAACACCGATCGACAGCAGCAGCAGCAGTGTGTTGTGAAAGAGAGAGAGAGAGAGATAGAGAGAGAGAGAGAGAGAGATAGAGAGAGAGAGAGAGAGAAAGAGAAAGAGAGGGAGATGGAGAGAGAGAGGAATCATTTCCAATCGCCACAATTTGAGAACTTGCAATACTCGTCGGGTTTTGTGCTTTTTCATGCCAGAATAAGTTTCCTCCTCTGCCTTCAGACGAGAGCAGAAAACCCAGAGGTGCCGCCAGCTCCTCATTTCCTAAATTATTCACCAAAAAAAGGGAAAATAATATCAAATGCACAAAGTACCTTTCTCTACCTTTGTGTGTCTCGCAGGGCACAGGAGATGTTTTGAACGGGATATCCTTACCAGCTGCCATGGTTACAGACGTATTTCATGTTCTAAATTGGGTGCTGGCGGATGTCCCAAATAATTTAGCTTGCATATCTCTCCGTATCTCAACTGTTTTTCTTCTTCTTCTTCTTCTTTCTCCATCTGAAGTCTCTTCTTCTCTTGCTAAGGTGATGGGGAGAGTGTCATGTACAGAGGCACCAGGAGCACACAGCCGGCTCTCCATTTGAATAATGCGTGGAGGGATTCCCTGTGAAAGCATACCCAAGTGTATTCAGTCGGAGAGGCAGTTCGATGGGCTCAAAAGGCTTGGGAAGGTTGGTTGTGATCAAAGATGTTCCAGGAATCATTGAGCGGTTAAGTCAGGCTCCCCATTCCATGAAGCGTATTTACTTAACTTAGGTTTATCATTTCATTGTGATGTTTGTTACTTTAGTTTTTTTTTTAAACACGGTTCGTGATTATTATTACGTTTATGAAACGTTTCATCTATGCAGGGGTAAATTAGTTTCAGGAGATTGATGGTTTACTTTGAGATTTAAACGTTTCCAGGCCCCCAAAGAACTTTGTTGTTTGGTCACTGTCCTCTCCACCTGTTCCTCACGTGTGGCGGGACTGTGTTAGGAAAGTTATTCCGATCCATGCCTGGGCCCCACTACTCTCCGACGCCAAACGCTGCCTGCGATCTGGGCTCCACTCACACACAAAATTTATTATCATAACAAATTACAGCGGCAGTCCAGCTAACACATGTCTGAGTCTGGGGATGGCCTGAGCCATTGTGCACACACCGCATTTGTTCTCGGCAACCAAAGCAAAAAATTTGCGGATGTGAAAAGACAAAGACAAAAAAAAGAAGATCATTCGATAAAAAACGACAAAAGCAACACCTGCAAAGCCAAGCTGAGGCGCACACACACAGCGTTGACCTCCAGCGCTCTGAGAAAGGGCAAAGTGAGCACGGGGAGAGAGAGGAGGAGATCCATTGCAGCGAGGAGCTACTGTGATAAATGAGTTTGTATTGTCTGTCAGCCGAGCTTCCGGCTAACCAGGTCACTCCCTATTAAATTACTACTTGTCAATGTCTCAAATACTGATTGATAAATGAGCATGCCAAAACGCAGCGTTCAGAGGGGTTTAGTTTTGCTTGAGATACCTTCGCTGGCACATGAACCCATGGCTAATTGTGGGATTAGCCTAATGTGTTTTCAACCATTTATCAATGCTATTGTTTATCAATACAAACTCCATCTTGACAAATGTCAATAATCATAACTAATAGGCATAAGCCTTAAACCCATGTGACTGCACATGTGACTGTTATTAGGACTCTCTTGCAGCATCACTGTGAGGGAATATTGATAAACAAATGCAATTTATTAATAATCTAAAATATTTAAAACAATAAGTTAAAATAAACAGTGCCGAAACAGAATATGTGCAGCTAGTTCACATGAGCTTTCTTATGATCAAAAAAGTATCATTAAAGTTGAGATGTGATTTTTTTTATTTTTTTATTTTTTTTTATCAAAATATTCATGTATGCACACATGGCCTGCACATTTGTTGTTGCTCCATTTCAGAAAAGCTGAAGGTCGTAAGTGTAATGCCATATATAAGTCTGCCTTTTTATGCATAGGGACAAATAAAAACATACTTCAAAGGGGAAAGCATTAAAAATCACCTCACATTTTTGCCTGTGGTTACCCTGAGTATTTTTTTTTTTCAAAGGCTGGACAAACTGGAGCATTTTGAAAAAGACCGCAGGCATGTTGAATGATTGTCAGCCATGCAAATAATCACTTACTTACACTCTATGAGTTTGCTTTGGATAAGGCAAATTACCATTTGAAAATGAGCTGAAAAACACTCTGGGCAAGAAGCTTGCATCATGAATTTCAGCTCTTTTACAACATTTCTGCTCCTTCTCTCTCTCTCTCTCTCTCTCTCTCTCTCTCAAACACACACACACACACACACACACACACACACACACACACACACACACAGACATTCACATACACACATGCTAGCCCCTTATCTCTTTCCCTTGCTCACACAGACAGACACACACACCCAGAGAGTAGTAGAAACATTCCATTTTTTTCCCTTGTGAAACATACACATACATAAATACAAACGCATACACACGTATATGCATACACACTCTGACTCAATCTTTCGAAAATCTCATAATTCAGGGCCAAACGTATGGCGCCTCAGATGGAATGTCGTAGCCATACTCTGTTGTGATAGGTGATGCAGCAAGTGCCCTATGCAAGACGCGTATGGTCTGTGGCTTCAAGCAATGTTTGCGAGAATGAGAGCACAAGGTTTTCTTACATAAACACAGACTACCATTCTGCTGTCCCAGGTTGCACAAGTACCTTTCTGAAACTCATAGCAACCCACTGCTTACTCCAAAAAAAAAGAAATAAAGAAGCAAAGAATGAAGGAAAGAAAGAAGGAGAAACGTCCAAAGCTGATGCACTGAAACAGGCTCTTAAATCATGTCACACGGTGCTACTAATTAGAGGAAGCTATAAAGCAAAATACTTATGACACAGTAACCGAAGGCAAAGTTTCATTTAGCTCTCCGCTCTCAGAGCCTATTCCTCCTGAGGGATGGTGCTTCAATAATTACTTACAATGTGCTGTTGGTGTTGGCATAGGACAATATTTGGACTTGAGCACTCGACACATATAATTCCTCTTCATTATGCAGAGATTCCATGTTTTGGAACAGATTTATAACGAAACACTTAAAATCTACACTCTACATGCATGACAGAAATGTAGCCATAAATACAGTATATCCATAGAGAGGAAATTATGACATTAGACCAGACCTTACTCTTTTTTTTTTTTTTTTTTCAACCAACAGACCAAATGGTGTGCCTTCTGTTAATTGCAGATGTAGGCGGAGATAAATCTTTGGTAAACAATAGGTTTGATTATGGGAAGAAAATCTGAATGAAACCTATTATTTGGCTTCGGTATTATGAATGAGAATCCCAATTTTGTTGTGATGGTATGCAATTTCAGATGACTTCCTCTAATTTCCAGATGTAAACAAAGGTTGCCATAGCAACAGTAATTTCCCGCATATAAGCCAGCCGCAGGACAGAGTTTTATGCAAGTTAAAAGAAACAAAACCACATTAACACCATATTAACTGCCCCCCTGTATTAATCTCATAGCTGAAGACATTTTGCAAAATCAATGTACAGTATAAGCCGCGGCTAATAGTCTGGAAATTACGGTAGATGACTACTGGTGACCAATCAGGGTTGAGAAAGTCCTGCTTTGCCGGAATATTCTGGTATACTGTAGCTCTAGTGCACTGTACTTTACCGGTCAGCACTTCCTGACCAATACATCTATTAGCAATGTTTTGACCACTGCAACAATTGGACTCTAATTGAAGCAAAAATAAATAAGCATTACACCTTTGTCAAGGTAGTTTGTTATACTACACAGGAAGGTCAATGTTACAAGAGATAGAGATCATCATGTTCCCTTGGAAAAGGTTTGCATAACGTGTGAGTGATAATGCATTTTTTTTGTCAAGAGGGTATTGCACAAAAGGACCCAGAGTGGCCCAGATGAAGAAAACACTGTTGCAAGAGAACACTTAAGCATGCAGTCTATGTGGCCATTAATCACTGATCTATAAAGAATACCTGGATAGAGCATCTACGTCAGAATTCTGAAGCCTACATGGGGGCGGCCATTATGGGACCACTTGCCATAGGAATGCATAGACAGTAAAAGACAGTAAAAGAATGTTGCCGTTCTGCAACAATGGAATTGGAACACATCGCCGCTTGGACCACTTTGGACAGTTCCATTGGCTTCATTGTTGATGGGTCAGCAACAATGAGATAGTCTATCCAGGTATTCTTCATAGATCATCACTTCCATGAGTCTGAATGAGGGGCTGAACCTCTTTGGCAGTGGACCTTAATAAACACCTTTGCGAGCTTTACTATATTCCTGCTGTTCTGAGATACAATTGTTTCAGTTTTGCTTGGCCAAAATGTATAGGCTGTACTTTATGTACTTATGTACTACATCAAACTCTTTGCATTTACTAATGAGTTACCAGAGTATTGTAAGGTGTCAATGACCCACTTTCAAGAGTATGATCAGTGTTAACAGATAGTATGACAGCAGCTAAATATTATAAATAATATCCACCATGCTCATATACTGTATATCAAAGTGCATGGATATCGAAGAGATGGATGGAGACAGAGGATTCAGTTAGGAAAAAAGCACAGATTTATATTGTCCTGTTTGACAAGTTTTTACTCTCAAAAAGAGGGACTTTGTCTATAATTTCTGATGTTTACAGCTTACCTAAACGTCACCAGCTTGCCCAGACAGATTAAAAGTAAATACGCTGCTTTTTAATCAAAGGGCGGTTATCCCTGGAAAGCAAATTACTGTTCTCTGGGATGAAAAGAGGCGACCTTCTGATATCAGGAAATTTGATAGGGAAGCAGTGGACCTGGCTCTGGGGCCCAATGAGCGGTCCCAAATCTGCAGCCTTGTGGTCGGGAGAGGGAGAGAGAGAGAGAGAGAGAGAGACTCATCCACATCTGTGTCCAAGCTGAAAAACAGGAGGGGAAGATGGAGGGAGCGCTGTACAGTACAGCACAGCACAGATGATAGAGAGACACATGACAGTGTGAAGGAAATTAAGACAAGATTTTTAGTGTGTCTTTTTCTCTGCATGCATAAAGATACCTATTATAAAGACACTTAAAATGTAACAAAAGTTGCATTTGTTTTCTTTTTAAGCTTGTTTATAGTTGTACAAACATGCTGTTGTATTCTTTATCATTTCAATTTGAGAAAAAAGCCTTATGAAATGTGTGTGTGCTGGGCTTCTCTTTGACAAAGGCCTTTTTGTTCCTTATTCTGCTGGCCCAGTTCTGTTGGAAACGTGCTCCTATTTCAGTCAGGTGTGACCATAAATGAGTTTCAATCGGATTCAGCACTCCGTAAAAAAAGTGAATAGCAAGGTAAAGAAAAAAGTCTGGAAAGCCAATTTTCCATCTGTCCACTGTGATCCTTTTACTTGCTGAGTCTCTGGATAAATTCAGATCTACACAAAATGAAGTCTCTCGGCTTGAAGGTTCGGAGGTAAGCAAACTATAAGCCAGTGGACCAAACTAATGCCAGTTTGATTAAATGGTTGGGACACAAACAGCAGGGGTTTCCAAGCCCAGCGAGATCCGCTTCTCAGCAACAGTGCGGCTACATTTCCTTGACCCTTGGAGACTCATCGCCACTGTACAACTTTCAAACCCGGCCAGAAATAAAATAACACTTTCAAAACACACAGACAAACACTATAGCTACAGTTTATCAGGCTCTCTTGACATATGCCAATTATGATGTTTCTGTTTTGGTGTTAATGTTTTTTTATTACTTATTTATTCATCATTAATATTATGGTGGCATGTTCTCTTTCCCATTTTTCAATTTATGTTTACCCAGCTCTTTTCGTAAATCATAATTTGCTAAATAAAGTATTTAAAAGTCAACATACTTTCACTTCTAAATGGGTCAAATAATTAAATCCAGATTGAAAGAGTAATTTGGAAAATTAAGAATTATTAACATTTGCCCAATGGAAATCAGCAATCCTTTTTGGAGTGTGTGTCTTTCTGCGCATATTAATTCTACATTATTATACTTAATTATTTGTCTGCTTCAGAGGAATTGTCACTTAACAAGAATGGCAACAACACTGGCCTGAGCTGTCATAATCAAGCATCGTCTTTAAGTAGATTTCTTCAACCCAATGGCTTTATGCACGACTGTCTTTCAAGATGGAGATTTGGGTGATATCTCTCCTGTTTGTTTTTGGGATTAAACATTCTCGGCCTGGGAGAATGATCTCATTGAGAGTGGTTTTGGTGAGGTTACAAGTGGTGTTGGGGTGAAAGTGGTGCACTTCTATTGCCCTGTTGTCAAAATCTGCTTGGCACTCCTCATTTGCACAAACGGACCCATAGCAATATGCATGTGAGATTCTGTGCCCCCCAAACACCACCACACGCACGCACGCACACACACACACACACACACACACACACACACACACACACACCACCACCAGTTCTTCACAAGCCCGAGTCCTGAAGCTCAGAAGACAGGACAGAGGGCTCGGCAAGGTTCGGATTAGGTGGGCTGGAGGGATTGAGGTCCTATCAAAACCTATAAAGGTCTACTTAGTGATGGGTGACGGCACGGATCGCTTTACAGCGGCTAAGAGAAAATGGTGACGCTCACATATCACTTAAGTGCTTCAAGGGTAAAAAAAAAGGATGGTCAGTGTTTTCATTGCTCTTTTCTCTCATATCATATCCTTAAGCATTCTGGAACATTCTAAGAGATCCAACCATGCTTCAAACAGCAGGATGTGTGTAATACGTATTACCTCTAATTATATAGCAACTGTCCATTAAATATGTATCAATCTGTGACATGAAAAGAATATGCTTAACAAACGTCTCAAGATTGAGAGAGATGGGGTCCTAATGGGCAGGCTCGCTGATAATAAATCACTGCCATTTCAGGCTTGACTTTGGAGGTGGAGGGGGTGGAGGACCCTGGATCTCTCTTCTCACTGTGCTGGAGGGGCTATTCATGGTTGTCACGGGAGGTCAAAGTTCAAGCAGTTCAGCCAGGTCGTGAATTCCGCTGGTGAGACTCGACGTGTGACAAAAGAGTGAGTGTCGAGACTCAGTCAGCGATCTCTGAGCATCCACCTTCACCCCCGCAACCCCCCTCCAGAGAAAGGCACAAAACATAACCCCCTCCCCACACACACACATGCACACACACACACACACACACACAAGCACGCACCCTCCACTCTACTATCACCCCCCTACCGGGACACTTCAATTGAGGACTCAGAGGAGCAGGCCGCGCCTGCCACAGGTTTTGATCTCATCAAGGGGACCACTAAAAAGTCTGAGTGGCTCCTTTAAAGTCGCCATGACACTTCTGCACTTTTCACGCAGGGCTGAGGAGAGAAAGAGAAAGAGAAAGAGAAAGAGAAAGAGAAAGAGGCCGAGAAGAAAAAGGGAGAAGGAGAGAAGAAGGGGACGGAGAGCGAGAGAAGAAAGGGGGAGCTGCTCTGTTTTTTCCCCTCACGCTCAGAAGTCTGAAGGACGCCGTCGTCAGAGTGGAGGGAGTGAGGAGGAGGAGGAGGAGGAGGAGGAACGACATCGCACCCAGACGTCCTGTGTGACTTTCCGACCGGACGCCATTGTGGCCACCCACATGTAGAGATCACACACACAAACATCAGTTTCAAGCAATGACCCGTTCACACAAAGTGGTCAAAAAAACAGCTTTTCAAGCATATCTATACGGCAACATTTTTATTTGTGCGCTGTTTTATGTCGGTTCACTCTCTTTCAAATAATCTGCAAACGATTAAAACTCTCATTTGGCCAATGAAAGGGACCTCACTTTCAGATCCCCCTCCCTCGCAGGAGAAACATTCAGCGTTGGATTTTGGCAGATTGGAGTCTCCCCCCCCCCCCCCCCCCTCCTCCTCCTCTCCGTTCAAACCATTTTAAACCTCAACACAAGGGACGGGGGCTTTTGTCTTAAGAAGTAGGAGAGTTTGTTGTTTCGTCGCCTTTGACTAAGGTCATACCAAATTAACAGCCTATCTACTGCATAAAAATAGCATACCATTAATTTTTTTTCTCTCTCTCTCTCTCTCCTCATAAAATCTTAAAGGTTGACCTGATTTTTAATGTTAAACTATGTGAAGAAATTAAAGAGAGAGAGAGAGAGAGAAAAGAGGGAAAAAACACGGTGAAATAAGCAGCCTGAACTAATTTTAGCCATCTCTTGGCACAGGTTTCAGGAGCAGTCAGACGCTTGCACACTCTGACACTCTTAGTGACACAGCACGGCAAGGGAAAACAGTCCAAAAATACATGCATTATTCGCAATATGTATAAAAAAATCTTTTTTTTTTTTTTTTGTGCCGCAGAGAGGGAAAATTAGCCTAAATTGAAAATTTTGGCAACACAGTGGCTAAGAAAAGTACACAGTAGTAGTAATCAGTAATAATCAATTTTCAGGTAATAAACTCACAGTTAACTGTACAATGCATAAATCCTTTAATTGCAAGCACTAGTTAACAGGCTTAGCCTGGTCTTAGGACTGTGGTCAGTATTGAGCATTTTAAATAGATCCTAATTATTTCTTGTTAAAGGTCTGAGATTTGTCAGCTCTTGTGCAGCACAATGATAAAGCATTTTGCTTTCAAATACAATCATTACAAGTGCATTAGATGAGTATTATAGGCTAAGAGGTTGGAAGTTTATTAACACTTGTACACACTAGTGAAGGCCTGGCATACGCCAAAGGAGATTATGTCTGTGAATCATGCCAGAACTAATGATAAAGTCCCACAACACAGTCAATTATAGCATTTTCATTAGAGTCTTTTGTGTGGTGCATTTGTTGTTTGTTAGTTTAATAATATGGAAGACTGAGTTTGGATTGACAAGGATTTACAGTGGATGTGCGGTGGGTAAAAGCCAATCACATTCCTTAGTGCTTGAAGGCCAATTGGAAGGTTGTTTTGAAGAAAATCATTACAGTTTAATCGTGATTTTCTAAAACAGAGCAAGAAAGCAAAATATATTTAGTGTGTGTCGAGAATGATGGGCACCACTTACATCATAATAATATGCTAATCAGCCTCAGAAATGCTGATGAACTTCTGTGTCACAGTGGATGAGAATGGGAACTTAAAAGCCATGCTAATGCTATGATAATTGAATGTTTTCATGTTCGAGTCTGACTTATTTTAAGAAGAGCATTAGTATAAACTGTTTTCTCCCTGTCTCTTTGTGTCCTCGCCACGTTTTTCTCTCTTTCTTTCTCCCTCATTTTCCACATATTTTCGCCTTTTTCTCTCTCTCTCGCTCTCTCTCTCTCTGTCTTTGGCGTGCTTTTTTTTTTTTTTTTTTTTTTCAAAGTATCCCCGGCTATGTCCAAACACTTGAGGAGATCTGTGACAGGTCATTGACTGTTTGGCCATCTCTGAGCACCCACCATGAGTGTTATTGCCTTGAACTGAAGGCAAAACATTCCCTGAAGTCCTTGCAGCTTGATATGAGTATCTGATGGTGGCCCGAAAGAGATACAAATCCACGCCGCTCGTAGAGGACAGGAATTGGGATGTTTATTTGGTCTGTTTCCTAATCAGAATTGCTAATACTGCACAGTGAATCAGCCTCTCATTTTACAGTTCGCTATTGTGTGTTTAGACTTCACGCTCGTCCTGCCGCAAACGCTATGGGCACGTTTGTGCAAATAATCATTTTACAGGACACAGAGGTAAACAAGCCCAAGAATGAATTCCATCACTCTTTAGCTCGCAAAACAATGCCTGGTTGCATCTTTCTTTAGATAGCTATCTGGAACAAAGGACAAAATACACCACCGTCAAACCAAACCACACACACATACACCCCAACACACACAACAGTGATGGTTACGAGTAAGAACAAATATTTGCAAAAATATTAAGGTAATTTACGGGCGGGTCAGTTCAAATAAATGAAAAAAATCAATTTATCAAGACATCTTTGGCTAAATTACTTTGACAATCGACATTAGGCTACCTGTGTGTGATGGAGATGGTAGAGACATTGAAGCTGATGGGAGAATTAAAAAAAAAAAAAAAAAAAAGTCATTTGTCTGCGAAAAGCAAAGTATGTTCTGTGCACTTTTTGCAAACCTATTTAAAAGTATGACACCCTCAAAACAGGCGTGACTCTTCACAAACGTAAGCCCTCTCTGCCTAACCAAGTTACTTCAAGTGTAACTCAAATACCTCAAGGAATAGATTACTTTATGCCCACTGACCACTGGAACAGCTTGTTTTAGGCTAGGCCTGCCCTACACACAATGAACGATCTTTGGTATTGCTTGCCCTCAATGGTGCCTTCCAGGCAGCGCTGCCTTCAAGGCACTACTCCCCTCAGTTTAGGGGTAGGATGAGGGTTTAGGGGGGTTAGGGTTAGGAATAGGGTAAAGGTAGTGCCTTTTAGGCTGTGCTGCCTGGAAGGTGCCGTTGGGGGCAAAAAACACCATTGAGCCACAATGAACACAAGACCAACTGTAATTATGTGTAGCTCAGTAACTACCAGTATTTTATGATCCCCAACAGGCTGTGTGTGGCCTATGTTAAACTTCTAGGCTATAGCCTACTGCCTGTTTTGTAAAGCGCTTTGTGTTAGTGCAGTATTTGATAAGGAATGTCATGGGTAGGCTGAGGTAATTAATGAGGAGGGATCTCCGTTCCTGTTACTGTAATGTGAAAGTTTTAGCTTAACAAGGATGCACTGCAAGTTACGACTACGTTAACCGGAAACTCACATTTTGTAAATAATTTGCGGGTCGGATCACGGGTTGGGTATCATTTTGTCTTAATTCATATTCGTGGTTCGAAATGCGGTCAGGTTGATTTAAATATCGGGCGAGTGAGGGCTGCCCGTGAATGGACCCAAGCACCACTGACACACACACACACACACACACACACACACACACACACACACACACAAATGTTCACTCACACATGCGCAGACTGATGATGAATGCTTTTAATAAAAAAACTGCACATCTTGTCACAGCACAAAGTGGAGGGGGGAACCTATGAAGCTTTGAACCCCAACGCACACACACACACACACACACACACACACACACACACACACACACAGAGAGAGAGAGAGCTCATCTGCTTTCGGAGGGCCCTCTTTAATGTGGTTAACCCATGAGCCTCTGCTCGCACCGCACTATCACGTCACTGCACGTCTTCTGAACGAGGATTACTAGCATTTCCTGGCCCGTTTGAGCTTCAATCAAAAAGGCCCAGGACCACGTACACACACACACACACACACACACACACACCCCAACTCAAGTAATACAGTGCGTTGACTCGATCCAGATGAAACTTCTCTATTTTTACCCTCTCCTGCCAAGAATAGTCTAAGGGCCATCCTGTGAAGTTCAGGTTTAAGCTCGGAGCTCTCCAAGGATCCTCTTAGAGTACAATGAAAAAAGCTTCCTTTTTTTCCATCATGTGAAACAAACCAGTAGAAACATCATAACTAAAACAGATTTCAGTTACAGTTATCAATGTCTGTACAATAATAACATACAGTATATGCTTGTTTGAGACTCCTTAGCATAGGTAACAATTGGCCCCAATACATGTTTCTTGGGCT
>NC_085016.1:6138256-6150756 GCF_963854185.1 Sardina pilchardus
GGCTGCTCTTTTCAGAGGCTTCGCTGTCGTTGCTCTCTCTCTCTCTCCATCACGGCAGGTGCTCATTAGTCAGCTATGCATGTGTTTATCAGCTACAACAGCCAACCCTCAAAAGACGGGCCTCGCCGAAGCAGGGCCGCGTCTGGCCCGCAGTCCCCCCGTTGTCTGGCCACTCAGGGTCCCTTCCTGTCTCATTAGAGCTTTGTTTGTCGAACGACACCAGAAAAAAAAGTGTCGTTGCGGAGCATGCCATTGTGAGAGCCTCTACTCTGCCACTAACTACAATTCAAGTGTGACATCATTTACATATGAACAGGTTGGTGTCGAACACTGAATTTCTTTCTTTTTTTTTTTTTGTCTGGTGGTGAAGTAATTTCAGTCAAGCGCTTTGGATTTGTCTTCACTTCAGTTTGCTGTTGTCCTTGCAAAAAGTAAAGTACAGTTCATCCATGACTTGATTTACCTTCTACGAAACTGTTACATATTCAAAGGAATCTTAAACACACACAGAGACACACACACACACACACACACTCCTGTCCAAAAACTTTAAAAAAAATGAAAAGGTTTCCGTCTGGGGGGAAGGGTAAAATTCTATTAGGAGTGTTGCTCAATCCAAATCCAGTATCTATTGACTGAAAACGACATAATCTTTTCATCAAACCCCTGAGGACCGTTCTAACCGAGTTTATCACTTTCAAAGTTTTTACTTTAATTCAACGTGGCACGTTTCTCCCGGCATGCCAAGCGGCACTGGGGAAAACATAACCGTGGTCTCAGTTGTTAGTGTGGTTCGCTGTTGAAAAGGATTAAACAATGGCAAGGCAGAGGCCCGGGCGCCTTGCGAGGTATTGACACAGGAGAAATTGCAGAACAAAGTGGATTCGTGTGAAAGGAGAGAGAGCGTGCGAGAGAGAGCGAGGGAGAGTGAGGAGGGAGAAAAGACAGAGAGGGAGACACAGAGAGAGAGAGCGAGTGAGGGAGAGAGAGAGAGAAAGAAAAAAAGATTATCTTAATTATCATTCAGAGGCAGCTTAGAGCAGCACCTGTGCATGAATATCATTTATGGGCCACATTGAGATGTGCATAATTCGTCTTAAATCATACACATTAGTGCTATAACAAGGGATGAACAAGTCTTTCTCCTCGCTAGCTGAGCTGCTGCTGTAAAGTGATCATTGTCTGCACCCTAACTACCCCCGATAGCCCACCCCCCTCCACCCCCCCCCCCAAAAAAAAAAAAGAGAGAGAAAAAAGATATATTTCTTTTTGCAGTGAGTGACATTGTTACCCTCTCACACAGAGGCATTTGTTACCAGTTCACCCCCAACCTCCCCCCTCCGCGCTCTCTCGCCTATTCATTCCTCTACCTTCTCCCTCTCTTTTCATGTCTTTTCTTTCCCCTGCCTCCCTTTCTTCTTTCTCTCTCAGTCCCCCCCCCCCCACCCACACCCCCAAATTCATATCTAAGTTGTTCATTGATTCGGTTGGGGAAACAACTCGTAACGGCTAGTGGTGGAGAGAGTGCGGGGCTTCGCTCAGAAAGCTTCAGCTCACGAAAACCTTACGGCGCGTTACGGCACTCTCGGCCTCTAATATTGTCCTGCTGTGAAAAGCATTTGATTGGATAAACTTTGAGAGAATGACTCGTCGAGTCCCCCTTGTCACACGCTATCACTTTCACTTAGCGCCGACTGACATCATCAAAAGGTGCGCGATCATATTTATGAATTACAGCAGTTTAATGGGACGCCAACTGGCCGGGAGAACGAGAGCCACGCTACACACACTAATAGGAATGTCACAGAATGAGCTTAACAAATGGAAAAGAAAACACACGGCTCCATGAAACTTGGAAATTTCAGGGAGCCAAACCATTATGAGGCAATATTTTCTGTACCGATACACCCTATATTTATTTCAATATAGTTATATTAAAACCACGCCACCTATCACAAGGTTCTAATTCTGACCTTGTCCAAATTAAACGCTTTTGGAAATTTACAAAGCAAGGCTCTGAGCCTAAGTAACACGTATTCAGAGCTCAGGATGCAAGCAACTCATATTCTCATCAGAGCGTGCAAGAAAAGACTGCCAGTGTCAGTAAAGACACATATCCAGTGAGTTGTCCATTTATACTAAACTTTTAGGTCATCTATGTGTGTGTGTGTGTGTGTGTGTGCATGTGAGTGTATGTGTGTGTCTATGTGTGTCTTTGTGAGTGCCTGTGTGTGTTATAGTATATATCAACTACATGTTAGTAACTACATGTAACTAGTATAGTAATTAGCATAAGTAATAGAGCAGTAGCAACATACTTTAGCTGTAGTACTGTAGTTACATTAGCAGCTGTGGGCATTGGGTGCAATTGTCTGATAGTTGCTGATAGTTTTTTTTTTCCGGATAGTTCTAGAAGGCACTGGCGAGCTCTATTCTACTGCTGACCTGGAACAGGACGATGAGCCCAGTGGACTTCCAGCCAATGCTCTGGCGGAGCCCTTCAGTTCCATACTTACAGCAGAGCACACGCCGAGTCTTTTTATGGAAAATGTGCTCAGATGTAAGTCTTAGAAGTCATTCAGAACAAAACTGTCTCAAATGAAGAGGAAGAGCGAAAAAAAAAGGAGAGAGAGAGAGAGAGAGCCGATAATTAATTATCTCTCCGTTAATATTTCTCCCATTCTCTAATGGTCCTCTTGTCCAGAGACAGAGTTTTAAATAAGTATCTTTTCGGAAACCCGGGGAGGCCTAGATGGGAACGCTGAAACTGAGCAGAGGAGAAAGGGAAGGAATTCTCGGCGTCTCTCCGGTCAGCACCCAGCGTTGGGCGTCACATGGGGCCCAAGGAGTGGCCGTTTCATCATCTTTATCTGCCATCACGTCATGGCGGATGCCAGAGATTTCTGCCGTCCTCCCACCCGCTCCGAGAAGAGCACTTGTGCATGCGAAGCATCCTCACCTTCCCCCCACACACACGGACCCTGCAGCTCACGCGAGGTCCTGGACGGTCGCCGCTGACCGCAAACGCCGAGCTCAGGGGGAGGGGTGAGACCGCGGCGCACTCCCACGCCCGGTGATCCGTTAGGGATTCCGCAGTGCCTGCCTCCTGCCTCGGGGCATCAAAGACACCGAAGGAACAATGGTGTGTATGTTAGCCAGTGACAATAACGCTCGTGCAGCCATAGTATGTGTAAGAGTCTGGGAGAAGCGTAGAAACATGGGTGGATGTCCATGTGATGCTGGCTCTGGTCACCCATGTGATGTGGAATGAACCGAGTGGGAGACAGAAAACACTTGTATTCAGGTGAAGTTGACATCTTTTGAGGTCTCTTCTTCCAAACTTTGTGTTTCTTCATAAATTTTGTTTCTGTAATTTTGAATTATTTTATTTCATTTTATTTTATTTTTAACAGTGCACTGAGGTGAAAATGATCGTGGCTGGGGAAGAGAGTCCATGGGAGGACCAAACAAAGACATACACAAACGGGAGTAAAAGAAATGAATTCAGAAATGCCAGGAATTCACCCGCCACAGACTCCTTAGCCAGGCCCACCACATGAAGCCCGGCTGTCAAAAGTTCAACGCCACAACGGGGGCTATTGTGTGACCGAGACAGAAAAAGCACAATAAACTGCCCTTTTTCTTCAGAGCAAAATACTTTTGACTGACCCATGCCAAGAAGTATGTCATTTCCGTCTCTGCATACCACTCGGGCCTCAGAGACCATATTTGGTGGCAGGTTCCTCCTTTCTTGCACTGAGGAGCATAGCCTGTGGATGATTAGTGAAGGAAGCTCCATCAGGAGAGATCTATTTAGCAAACCATTCGTCTCCTGAGATACTGTCCGCTGCATGGCTGGGCTGGCCTTTGGCTACTGCAGGATACTGAATCAAATCACTGACTCACAGTCACTGCCCTATGTACCACCTGGTTGTACATCGATAAAAGAAAGTCATTGAGTCCTTCCCTTGGTGGGACAGGATCTCTACAAGAAGCACGGACAGTTTCCTTGCCTGACATATCTCCTGACATAATTCCTGTTAGGTTTCCTCTGCACTGTAGCCTGAATGATATTCCTCATTTTTCCACTTTTTCTCAAGTCGCTTTGGATTAAAGCATCTGCTACCCGAATACGTAACTGTAAATGTATATCCTCTGGTTTTTGAAGAATCTGTAATTTTACCAACTAGTTGTCCTCGGCTGGGCTGCAAGAGTGGCGTTTCAGAGGCTGCGCATGTCAAACTAAAAACACTGTAAGCGTGTAAGTGTCATGTGTGTGTGACACAATGCTGTCTTTCCTTCCTCCCCAGTATTCTAAAATGAATTATTAATGCACTTTTATTATCTCTGAGTATCTGCCTGGTGAGTGCGCCGTAATTGTAGTTCACTGACCTTAAGGACGTGTGTCAGAGCAAGATTAAAGAACTACAATGATTCACAGGAAGACATCACTCACGCACTTGAACTTCACTGCTTTAGTTTGTCTCCTGCAGTTAGATAAAAATGCTACGTTGCAAGAGCACATTATTGTCAACTACGTTTTTATGTGCCAAGATGCAAACACATGTGAAGCTTTTAACAATTATTTATTTCACTCTGAAACAGAACTCCCCCTAGAAACATACTGCTGTTGCCTAAGGGCACATTCCTTAAATGAAAGGATCAGATCTTTGCATACCTGTGATTTGCATATTAAAGGAATGAGCTGCAAACATTAGAAGAATTGGGGCGCCGCTGTCTAATCACTGTCTACCTTTGACTGGAATCACAAACTCTTTTGGGGTCTCCCTTCACAGGCACCACACATGAGAGCATTCGCAAATTAAGAGCATCTTTTCAAGTTCACTATTCTCGGGACCATTGGCGTGCTCGACTCACTTTTCTCCGAGCAACGCAGCGCTGCGTCGCGCCTCTGATGTGTTCCGCTCCTCTGATTCGCCTCCTGACGACTCAATCGGGCCCAAATTAATGAGTGAAACTACATAAACTAGAGGTATTAGTCCAGAGCCATGCTGTGAACGGCCACTGGGCAAAAGACGCAAATCATGAAAGAAAACATCAGTCAGTCAAGGTCAGTCATGATGGCCACCTCCATCTACATTGATTCTCAGCAAAAAAATAAAATAAAATAAAATAATAAAAAATAAAAAAGCTTCAAAGAACAAGGTGCGAGCGTCAGATAATTTGATCTGCATTCTTTACACAAGGCAGAAAATAAATCATTTGCAATTAATAATTCTCTGGATATAAAGTACCCTGACATTTAGGTTTGTACTCAATAGTCCAATCAGCATTCTGGAACTTCAGACAAACTGGAGCCGATCACAGCATCTCATCACTTGGAAGTCTTTGGTTGGTCATCATCCCCTAAAAGCATGACAGCAATCAACTCATGAGACTCATGAAGCTGGCACTGCTGAGACACATGTACCCAAAGGGGGCACACTGGCAACAAAAGGGCTACCCCGGCGTCACGACGACTGGGCGTCAGCCCGGGCATCAGTGACCATCAGTGCCATTACATGGTCTACATGCCATGACCCGTCACTTCGCCCTAACCCACTTCGTCAGACCCACACGACGACACGTCCACCCTGAGAAGACCTCTTCTCAGCCGTCCATCGCCGTATCCAGACTGACATGACGGAGGGTCACCGAGGACGACGGATCCCGTCCCTCCATCGGGAGAGAGTGCACCCCTTCATAACGAGATCACGTGAGACTGCCCTGTGGCCCAAATGCAGAGGGGACAGTAGAGACGAGGAGGAAGCTACGGGATGTGCTAGCGGCTTTAGCTACATGAGCACTTGAACTGACCACTCAGCAGAACGTCCAGCGCCTTCATCCTGACCAGTTGGAAAGTGCAGCTTCCCAGCAGGGTTTCAGATAACTACTGCTGGCTGACTGACAGTCAGACAGACACACACACACACACACACACACACACACACACACACACACACACACACATACACACGCACACACACACACTTCACACAACACTGACATGACTGCTGCAGAGAAGCACTTTGTTAAGTCATCACAACACGAGCACATGTGAGTAAGGTTGGTTAGTGAGCGATAACAATCCGTACGTGATGTACTTCAGGTGACAGATGTTCCATCTGCTGAACTTTTTCTGAATCAGCACAACTGGATTCACAAATAAACCATCCTCACAGTGAACAGGGTTTATGCAGAGAGATATGAGAGGGTTTTATGCATGTAATGGACCTCTTACATGATCACATCTCTGCACTTTAAAGGAATCTTTTTATACAGACTGTATACAAAAATAAAGGTGTATAATTATATGTCAGAATTCATCAACTACTTTGTATATGTAGCATGTAGAGAAAAACAGCTTGTGCCATAATCACTGTGAACCTGGGGGTCAGTTCAAGGTCGTTAAGTAAATTGCTGCTCTGAGATGGCAGCTAATTAACTGCTCGAGATGCACCTATGAAATTACTCTTTCCGCAGCCCAGGTGGAAATGTTAAGTGGAGACTGGAGGAAACAGTGCTTGGATGTTTGAACTGAGTTTAAAACACCTGTAAATGAATGGGTACCCAGAGGTGATTTACATTAAAAAACAGCCCATGCTCTGAGCCAGCCAAAGCAAGAGCTGATTAGAAGACTGAGGCTATTAGCCCTTTTCACGTGATGTCAGACGAAGCGTTGCTGGGTATCCTCCGGCATGTCCAGCCGCCAAATACTACAGAAGAAGAAGAAGTATTCATGGGTTTCATCAGGTCCCTTTCCACAGGTGTATTAATCAAGCACCATGCAGTCTGCATTGATAATCAAGGTGCTTGATTGTATACACCTGTGGAAAGGGACCTGATGGTTTCATCAGGTCCCTTTCCACAGGTGTATTAATTAAGCTCCATGCAGTCTGCATTCATAATCTAGATGCTTGATTTTATACACCTGTGCAAAGGGACCGGATGAAACCCATGAATACTTCTTCTTCTTCTTCTTCTGTAGTATTTGGCGGCTGGACATGCCGGAGGATACCCAGCAACGCTTCGTCTGACATCACGTGAAAAGGGCTAATTGCACCACATGCTATCAAAACTGTTCCTGCTGTTTTCTGATGCGTTGTCACAACTCCATAGCATCTGATGGACAGTGGTGGCGAATCGTTGTCTTTTTAACAAACAATACATTGGAAACCATCAAGTATTCATACTATCGCAGCTTTTATAAATGATATGTGATCACTTATTTTCTTAATATTAATTCCCTAATACATAACATCTATTTTTTTTTACATACATGTTCACATCTTTAAACATATAACTATGTGTAAACAGAGAGGGAGAAGGAAACCGAGAAAGAAAGAGAAAAGTAAACAAAAAGATCCATTTCTCCAACCAAAACTATCTACAGTAGGGAGAGGAGCATTTGCTCTGCAAGGATTCAGTGTCTCACTGACAACATCAATGTGCCTGTGTGTGTGTGTGTGTGTGTGTGTGTGTGTGTGTGTGTGTGTGTGTATACACTTGTGTTTGTCTGTGCATGTGTCTATGTGCACACACCCGTGTGTGTGTGTGTGTGTGTGTGTGTATGTGTGTGTGCGCGTGTGTGCGTGCGTGCGTGTGTGTGTGTGTGTGCGTATAAATGTGTCCTATTTTCCCTAAGTGTGTAAATGTATTCATTTGCAGTCAGCAGCAGCAGAAGAGTGCACGTGGGACGGCGGTGGAGTATCACCATCGGAGGCCGCCGGCTCCAGCACAGCGCGCGGGGTTCCTGGAAGCCCCTATCTCTTGTTACACAGGAGACAGCGGACATGCGGAGTTACAGTAAGAGCGGCTTTGTTACACGCCTGACAATCTCACCCACGACCTGCTGGCTGCACTTCACTGATAGCTGCCAGGCTCTAAGGTGGGCTTGCACCTCCCGAAAAAGAAATCCCCCAACCCCTCCACACACACACACACACACACACACACACACACACACACACACACACACACACACACACACACACTCACACTCACACTGTGTCACCAGCACCTTTACATCTCGCCTATCCCCCGCAAACAACTGTACAACAAACTTGGTTTTCTTTTTCTTGTATTTTTTCCCTTCCTTCTTCTCCTTCTGTTTTGGCTTTTTTTAAAATATATATTTTCTTCCTCT
Organism: Sardina pilchardus; assembly: GCF_963854185.1. Taxonomy (NCBI): domain Eukaryota; kingdom Metazoa; phylum Chordata; class Actinopteri; order Clupeiformes; family Clupeidae; genus Sardina; species Sardina pilchardus. The sequence continues at coordinate 6,146,403 of NC_085016.1, forward strand.
TCTCTATTCCACCAGGAACATTGAACAAAATCAAATCTCTGGCGTGAGGGGTCTCTAGGGCTCCCCAACCCTGGTTTTAATGAAGTAAAAACAACACCCACACAAGTTCGCAAGCTTTCCTGTGCAAATTTGGAGATGATTACAAGTGAGAAAAACAGAGGGGGGCCTGAGATTCCAGCGAAAAAAAAAAAAAAAAAGCAGTGGGGTTATTTTGTGCACCAATTCCCAGGTTTTAATCATGGCACACACTCGTGGCCACGGAAACGTGTCACTTTAAAGCAAATTATTGTCATTTCTTTTTTCTTTTTTTTTTTTTAGCGCTTCCCATTTCCAACAATGAGAAAAAGAAAAGTGACGCCTCAGTGCAAACAAACTTTTCATCAGGAAAAGTCAACAAGGCTCTGTTTAATGACAGGAAAGAAAAGAAAGAAAAGAAACACTCCTAAGCACATCTTCACCTTGAGGCAAGGGCACGAACCAACATGGAGTTCCACACCATTTTGCTAATCAGGTGGCAAAGAGGAAAGAAAAAGGAGAGAACAAACGTGGCCTCCAACGAAGGAGCGAGTTAACAAGAGAGAGAGAGAGAGAGAGAGAGAGCCCTCTGCAACATACACCTCTTCTTCTCCCACTGCTACTGTGCCACTACGCTGACAGTTGCGCTGGTTAAAGTGCTACGAATTTAACAACCTGCTCTGAGTGGTAGTCACCGTGGCAGATAAGGGACTCTGTGTAATTAGAGCATACGCGTGCACAGGTCCGCTGTGCTGCCTCGCCTCTCCTCGCCTTAGCGCAGAGGTGCTGCGATGATACGCCGAGAATTATTAAGCTGCTCCCACAATTACATGGCTAGTTCGCGCTTATCACTCCTCAGATTGTCATTTGAAAGTGGTGCGGAGCGAGAGAGGGAGAGGAGAGAGAGAGAGAGAGAGAGAGAGAGAGAGAGAGAGAGAGAGAGAGAGAGAGAGAGAGAGGGAGGGAGAGAGAGAGAGAGAGAGGGGAGTGGAGAGAGAGAGAGAGAGACGGCTTTGACAGGGAAAACTAGAGCAGGGCTGTCTACCTGTCAGTGCGCCGTTCGCAGAGCGCTGGGATGGAGTGTGTGAGTGATCCCAGTGAAGCTGCATTATGTCATCTCCTGTGACAGGTTAAAGTATCACCTCAGGCAACGTGTCGAATCTAAGGGGGGGGAGTAGTGGGGGAAGTATCCACCTTGTGAAAAAGGAGGGGATCTAAAAGTGACTAAAGAAGTGCCTAGGGACCTGCGAGTACATAAGTTACAAGGTAAATGACAACTGCCTAGCGCTTATTCCACATTAGTACTCTTAGCTTCAAACTAGACATTACTGTCTCTACCTGTGTGCGTCTGTGTAATGGCCTGTGCAGATTACATGATTTTGCACCGATTTTGCTACGATTTTGTCGTAGCCGACAAATTCCCAGCGTTGTGCCCCGGATATGAAAGGACAGGAACGACACCAGAGATCGGGAACGAAGCCAAAGGACGTTGTCACTGACAACACACATCAAGTAGGCTATGACAGGCTACATGATCTTGTAATGTGGCCAATCTCCCGACCAAGAAAGCAAGAAATTATGTTTCTATAATCGATGATGTAAAAGACCATTGTAGAAGACAAAAACAGTGGAATCTGCATAGGCCATAAAACTGCACAGGGTTAGACATAGGTAGGTCAGTAGTTGGAAAGAGAATGTTAGACATATGTAGCTCAGAAGTTGGCAAGAGATTGATTCCTCTTAGGCCTACATTGAATGGTTCTGCAAAACCAGAGCCATAGAGAGAGAGAGTTGTGACACGCTGTGATGTTGCCGCCACGCGATCAAAAGTTCCAAAAAAACTGCGCTGAATCGCAGGAGGGTGGGATGTACTTCTGGATGCTGGAAGGTGTAATCAATTAACTCATTGACTACTGACCAAGAGATTGGCTGGAAATAGTTCCAAAAGTCCCGAGGAAATAGCCTGGAAAAAGCGCTGCCATTTTTTCCTACGGAGGTCTATGGGAGTGTCACCACTCTGTTTTATCTACCGCTCTATGCAAAACCAAACATTGAGTGTGAGTGTGACAGTAAGCTGGTGGAAGTTGGTAACAGAGCCTCAAAATCTTTTGTATGAACCTGCTAATACTTCCCCACAATACCATTTTAGGGGGTTTTATGCTAGCAGCTATGACTGAACAATACTCTCTCCTCTGTGTCTTTGATCTCTTGTTAGGAGAAGGAAGCGCTGAAAATTTTCACAGATTAAGGTTTCAAAGCCGGGGAATGACTGAGAAGTTACCTCTTTTCCCCCCTTTTCCACCGTGGCACTCTTGGTGTGCGCTTTAGAAAGGCTGTCCCTCTCCAGCTAATCATTAAAAATAATTCTTTGAAAGGAATCACAACTCTAATTACCAGCAGACGAAGAGAATGTGTCTGTGTGTCTGTGTCTGTGTGTGTGTGTGTGTGTGTGTGTAAGAGAGGGAGAGAGAGAGAGAGAGAGAGAAAGAGAGAGAGAGAGAGAGAGAGAGAGAGAGAGAGAGAGAGAGAGAGAGAGAGAGAGAGAGACACACAGAGAGAGAAGCTGTGTATCCTGATAAAGCATGTTTCACAGAGCACCCTTACCTATGGAGGACAAAAGAGGTTTACGTCACACTATGCCACAGTGGGTAGTTTAAAGTATCAAATATGTATCCTAACCCAGAGATATCAATACACATGCATGCATATAGCACCCCACAATGAAATGTAACAATGGCAAAGGTTAAAGATGTTAAAGCAACAAGCACTTTTCCTCTGTCGCACACAGGCTATTTGTTTATCCAGCAAATAACAGACAAGGTAGAATATGTTTCATGATTTTATGAAAGTATGATGTATTGCGACATCGAAGCAAGTCACATTAGTAGTTTCTGATGTCTCATTTCATCGAACTACAGATACACCACATGTAAAGTTACATAGTGCGGTTATAGCCGATAGAGGGCTGCAAAAGTGAAAGCAGAAGTGTCGTTTACCCTGTTACGAGTTGATCAACCGCTGAAATGATTTTGGAAACATTATTTTAAGGTACAAAAAACTCTTTAGTGTTGCTTTAATATTTCTAATGTGTATGCTAGGTAGGCCTGTACAATAGTAGGCCTACATTAAATACCAACAAATTCCCAGCGTTGTGCCCCGGATATGAAAGGTCAGGAACGACACCAAAGATGGGGAACGAAGCCAAAGGAAGTTGACACTGACAACAAGTACACACAACAAGAACATGATCTTGCAATGTGGCCAATCTCCCGACCAAGACAAGAAATGTTGTTTCTATGATCGAAATGGTAAAAGACCATAGTGGAATACAAAAAAAAATTGGAATATGCACAGACCATAAAACTGCACAGGGTTAGGCATATGTTAGGTCAGTAGTTGGAAAGAGATTGATTCCTCTTAGGCCTACACTGAATGGCACTGCAAATCCAAACATTGTGAGTGTGACAGTAAGCTGGTGGAAGTTGGTAACTGCAATGTATTTACATTCGTAGCTACACCATATTTTGAGTATAAAACGCTGTGTTACATTTGCAATGTGCCAATTGTAAGAGTTTTCCTACAGTCGTAGCCTACTTTGAGATGAGCAGGAATGCCTAGCTTCTCTAGCTAGCCTATAGTTTTCCAAATCCCTTACAAACACAATAATAGGCTACAAGAAGCCTGTCAGTCAGCTTCAAATTGCACAAATTCACATTATGTCCGTTAGTTGGCAGTAATACTCAATCTCTAACAAAAGAAAAGGATAGCCTACCTAAATGTTAATGGTTCAGGCCTGAAAGACGCTCGGGTACGATGAAAACAGGACGGCTACACCTCTCATGGGCAAGAGAAACTCGCGCGCAACAATGGCTGCCGTCCATACAGTCACGAATATCCTCGACCACGTCGGACCACGTTCATGAAGACCAAGATGACACAGAAGAGTCCATGTCCTTGTCCACGACGCGGGAGTTTTCTGTCTCTCATCTGTTGTCGGCTCAGATGGGTGTAGCACACACACTGCACGTTTGCTGGGTAAGCTAACCTCTGTAATAATGAACTAGCTCACTCACTTTAGGCTATGTGCCCTTACAGAACGCTAGTGAGAATTCTTCACTGCCGTTTTGGAGTGACATGCAAGCAAACACCACGCTAGCCCATAAGCCCCACGTAACCTGTAGATTCATCCTTTCATTTTATAGCATTACAGTAGTTTTGGCCACCTTTTTAGCAATCTCTAGCTATAATGGAGCCCAGGTGGTGTCAAGTTATTTTTGGATATTGAGATAATGCGCTTATTTTGGTAAATTGTGATCTCTTTTTACTAGATTGTGTGAAC
>NC_085016.1:6155756-6170756 GCF_963854185.1 Sardina pilchardus
ACACACACACACACACACACACACACACACACACACACACACACACACACACACGGGTCTGGTGCCCACTTCGTATTGTGCGGTATTTTAATGGCAACACTGTGTAACACTGTGCAGTTGTGTTCCAGCAGGTCTGTGTCAAAGACAGTTTGGGAGTAATATGAGAGATAGTCATGCTGCAATGTCATTCTTGTATAGTAACCACTTTCCATGCTGGAAACTGAGGAAGCTGAGTTAATCCACTGTAACCTTTGTAAATATCTAACCTTGCCTCTGCCAGCATACTAACATTCTTAGTTGGCACAAAGTCTTCTTTTTTTTTTTTTTTTGCTGAAGCTGATTTTGCACCTCAAGTTCAGCTGTTCAGTAGACACAACCTCCCACCAGGGGGAAGTTTTTTCTTTCTTTCTTTCTTTCTTTCTTTCCTTCTTTGTTTCTTTCTTTTCTGTTTGTCTTGTTGTTGGTTTTTTTCCCTCCCACATTTGTTTGTTTGTTTTCTGGGTCTCAACCACTGGCAGGCGGGTGCGCCACCTGCTCCGGTTCTGTCTTTACTTGGGCCAGACGGCACAGCTGGCTAGCCTTCTGACACTCGGATTGGCTAATCCCTGCTGGTCAGTCGCTCCCTGTCTCCTTCCATGTCATTGAACTGTCTCTCGGTCAGCGCCAGGCCTGCCCCCCCCCCCCCCCCCCCCCCCACCTTCCTCCCACACCCTCACCGCAGCCGAGCTGCCCTGTGCCCTGAGAATACTCTGGCCAGCATATGGGGATGGATATGTGAATAATTTAATGAGGTCAAAATTTCAAACTTCTCATTTGCCCCGTTAACTTCTTTCTGTAACCTCCAACACCACAACCATCACACTGTGTCCTGATGAGGCTTTTTTTTTTTGTTGTTGTTGGAGGTTAATGACCATTTTTGTCATCATATTTCTTAGCGCGTTCTAAAAGATCTTCTAAATATCATGTTGGGTAGAAGTTGGTTCAGTTTTCCTTGTGAAATGCACAGCTAGGAGCTGATCACTAATTCATAAATGTGTGTAAACTCAAGACATATGAGTAATAAACTTAAGTAACGCATTTATCACTGCAATCACATTATCACCCAGTGGTTATTCATGTGGTATAAATACCAACATTTCATTCTGATACTTCTTTGACAAACCACTGTGCTTATTCATGTGCTTAATGCAGTAGTTAACCTTTAAAAAGACATTAAAAACCTCATACCAACATGTAATGGTTGTCTAATTATGTATGAAAAAATATCAGATGCTACTATGATCAATTGTATTATTAACGGCGTAATAATCAGCTATTAATAGTCAACAAACAACAAAGATTGCTGATATTTGAACTAATCAGCCAATCAAATTACACCTCTTTTTTCATGTTCCCGATGCAAATTGTTGATTGGCTGGAATTATTTATGGCTTGGTCTGAGCCACCATGTTTGTTTACCATTTACAGCATCAAGACTGAACACCAAACACGTTTTGTCTATTTTAGCATGCATGAAAAGGTTCAGTGAGAGGCAGTGGGAGACAATGGACTGGACCTTTGGAATATCTCTTTCCATCAAGCTTCCTAATTAAAATCAAGATGGAGTGCTTGTCCATGTGACCAAGGGCTTGGCTCTCACTCGTATAGGACATCTTAGTCTGACCTGAAATATTCACCCCCCTCGTCCAGCGTGTCAAGAAAGCGTGGGCTGTAGGAGGCCAATAGCTACATGATGTCATTCCCGCTACCGCTAGATTTGGAGATATTCATGGAAGGAATTGTGCAGCCCTGAACAAAATCAGCAAATATTACACGGGGCCGTTTGACCATATATATAACTTAGTAATGAATCACCAGAAAAGCACTTCCAAATGTACCACTGGCCTGGCCAAAGAACACATTCAAAAAGTGACAATATTTAACCATGGCAAGGCCAGAATGGTCTCACCACCATTCAAATGTTCTTCTTGGATGCGCAGCAAGAATCATAATTCGGTATGAACCTAGATGTGCACTGCGCAGTAACTGTCTATGCCTGATGTGGGATGGACCTCAATCATTCAGTCAGTGCTCTTCATGGTAAGAGGCTTCCTTTCACAGTCCATTTGTAGCCATGCTGAACTATGCATTGTCTTTACGGCTTTAGAACATGGATGGCGCACATGGAAACTCTCCTTTGTGGCAGAACGGCGAGTGAGCAGAGCTATGATGTCATGTCAGCTGGCTGGGACTGGAAGCCGTACATCTGCGAGTCATTGGGAACTATTTTTTTTTATATATATATATATATATATTTATATATATATATAAACAAATACAAATTGGACCGGAGAAAAAAGGGAATATTTGGATGTAATTCAGACCCAATTTTGCAAATCATCTTTGTATATATGTGCAGGTGTCTATATAATTCTCATGCCTAGCTCGCGTTCTGTGACCCATTTCCTTTTGATGATAAGTTTACTCTTCCACGGCGTGCCGTCAGAAGGGCGAGCTTTATTCTGTCTTCCCTTTATGCAGGATGATCAGATGGCAGCAGGATCAATATAAAAAATTGAAATATGCAAAGCGTGTGCTATGTTTGGCATTGCACAACCCCTTCCTTTTCATCTCTATCTTTTGATGTTGCTTTTAATATGCACGGCAAGAGAGGGTGTTTAATGGCTATAAGCTCCTTCACAGCGAAGTAGCCTCCGTCGCAGGTTTCCTTCTTATGACAAGTGATCAACAGGTTTCTGCCTCTCATTCTCAATAAGCATGTGTTGTGTTTGAGTATCATTTCATCCCATTCAAGCCCCTGTCAACAGGACTGCCTGAAGTACACAGGAACACATCTGGCTACCCAGGGAGATGTGTGCAGAGTGGTCTTGATACTACACTGTACCACTGGACAGTTTATGGATGTAGTGATTTGGTCTCATTATCAGTCCATCATAGTTATCCAATCTGAGGCATACAATTATACACGGAAACCGGAATGGAGGACAGTAGGCATTTCTGTTCTTTAATTTGGCTACTTTTATTCGAGCATGGTCATTTCCAAGAGAAATTAGAAATTAAAAATTCAATAATACTTTTACAAAGACATTTCAGGAAAGATTCTTTTTTTCTGTCATGGTATCATACATTGTATTTTAACAGTCCCTCTTCATTTTTTTAGCTAAAAAAACAAGATGAAGAAAGTGGAATTTTTTTTTCAGTCGAAAATACAGTGTTTTCACAATATCGTATCAAAAGTTCCCAAATTTGGAATTTCCAGTAACTGGAAAATAAAAGAAACAAAACAAAAATAATAAGTTGAAAATTCGCATTTCACAATTAATGTTTCAAAACACAATAAATGCTCTCTTTACGTAAAATTTGCCTCAATGATCAACGCCATGTTCCTTTTTACTAAAATATATCTATATATTGAAGAACTATAATACTGTACACTACAGTATGAAATAAATAAAATTAGGAAATACAAAATGGGCCACATAAATAAATGTTATTTAACCTACAAATAAAATGAATGCAATTTTGTTGTTGCAAAATGGTTTGGTGTAATACTGACAAAAAGCTAAAGAAAAAAAATACAGAAAATTGCACAAACATGTAAACTAAGGAACTGCTGCCTATTCTTCTAATACTGTCATGGGTGCTCCAAAGAATAGGGTGAACTATTTCTCTTTTTTAATACTGAAGCTGGTGAAAAAAGGTAACACAGGTCACCTTCCTTTTACACTATACAAGGATGGCACTTGCAGAAAACACACAGATTAAAAGGTTTGCATATAAGGCTTTTTTTAAATAAAAACACCTTACAAAGGCTTTCTCCTTCTTTGTTCACATCTTTTTGTCCTTCATATTGTCACCAGACCCTTCCACTTCCTCGAACACTGTCTATTTAAGACTTCAATACCTTGAAATCACACAGGTATGTGGTTAAGTTCCTTCACATAAAGAGATGCTGAGGCCTAAGAATGTGGCTAGCTGACCAGATGACAGGAAAAAACCATAGACAACATATTAAGTAAAAGAGAAGTCATAATACTGATGACTGTAGTGGGGAAACCACAGATTCTTTTTTTTTTTTTTACTCAACACTGTATAAATATACATAGGCAATAATTTTTTATTATTTTTGTAGTGATTATAGAAGCAGAGTGCAATTTGTACAAGTTACTAGTTTGTGCTATAAATACTATGGAACACAGGTTTTTTTTAGGATGTTAGCACCGCACATAGTTTTAGGCCTTAATACTGTACAATTTTTAAAATGTATTTTATTTCTTCATTTTTTTTAATTCTTTTTGCATAATGCAGCTTCTTACACAACTCCCTTCCCACCCTGCCCCCCCACACTCACTCCCTCACGCCCACCCAGTTCAGGCTTCTAATCAGTGTGTGAGAACGAATTGGCCACCCTCCCCCCACTTTTTTTTTGAGTCCTTGGATACAAGCTTCCCAGAAGCTTCAGGCACGTGCACGTATAGCCTCAACACAGCAGCGTGTTTTGAAATCAAATCAAGCAGGTAACAATATTTCTTGGAAAAAGAAATAAAACGTAATGAAGAGAACAGAGTGGGTTTGGGTGGGTTTGGGGTGGGGATGAAGACATGGGAAGCTTTTGAATGCAGTAGTTTTTTTTTTTTTTCATTTCATTTATTACATGCCGTCCTCCATATTGTCCTCGTGATCAGATTTGGCTTCAGTTTTCCCGTCAACCGAACTGTCGTCCATGGAGTGGTCACCGTTCTCCTCCTCGTCCCTCAACGTGTCTGGGTCCGTGTCCATGCTCTTGTTCTCGCTCTCCTCCTCCTCCTCCTCGAACTCGTCTTCCCGTCGTCCCATCTTCGCGTACGTTCCGTCCACTTCCTTCGGCCGTTCTCTCATTCCTCCTCCGTTCATGCCCTCGCGCAGGAGGGCGTCCCGTTCCCGTTCTCGTTCCCGATCTCTCTCGCGTTCCCGCTCGCGCTCCCTTTCCCGTTCGCGCTCCCTTTCCCGATCCCGGTCCTCCATGTCCGGGTAGCCTGGAGGCGTGATGCCCTGCAAGTAGGCCCGGTTCATCAGGAGCTCCGTGGGCTCCAGATGGCCCTTCTCGCGGGCCTCGCGTTCGGCCGCCTCCCTCTCCTCGGCCTCCCGCTTGCAGTACGAGTAGCGGTGGTTCATGTGCTGCGAGTACGACCCCGAATGGGAGAAGCGCTTGCCGCACTTGTCACACTGGTAGGGCTTCTCGCCGGAGTGCAGCCGCGAGTGCTCGATCAGATGGTGCTTGTGTTTGAACGCCTTCTTGCAGATCTGACACTGGTGCGGTCGCTTACCTGCAGAGGCGGAGACAAAAGCAACAAGAGAAAGCGGGCCATTAGTTATAAACTCACAACTTCATGCAAGCAAATCAATTCAAGTTGCAAGGTAAGCAAAACAAGTATTAAGTTATTAATGTGAATATGACATAATATAATATAATATAATATTCTGAATAGTGACTGGTTTATTTAAATGTACTAATAAGGCACAAAGTTGGCATGTCTGTGTTTACATCACAAACTTCCCTCCTATAGAGAAAGCATGGAGACACAGAATCACAAATACTTCTTTTCTGCATATATAAGCACCACACCGCAACATAAATAAACCATTGCAAACCAAATAAACAAACAAACAAATGGAAAGCTGCTGAAAAGGAGTAAACAAATAAAAGACAAAATTGAGCTGGAGACTCTTTGGGCCAGTGTGAATCTCTGAATGTAATGACATTCTGTCTCAAAAACAAGACAGAGATAATATATTTATATATAAATATAAAAAAAAACTGTTCTGTGGTTGATATGGGGGCATATTGGGAGACAGCAGCTTTGGGACAGGTCTGCTATACCAGTCTGGCAGCACAGGATGCTACAGTGATCAGGATGAAACAGAAGCTGAGAGCATCTATGGCTACAGATTTCATTACATCATGCCTCTATGCTAAATAAAAGTCGATGCTTGCGTTGATGTGGGGAGAGTCCCCCTATCCCCCATGGCACTCCCTTTATAACCAGTCTATGTTCACCCTCCCTAACTTAGGATTTTACTGCAGCTCAGCAATATCCGGAAATACAGGGGCCTTCATCATACGCAAATCATGAGGCGGGAGTTTCCCTTTTGGCATTTCAAACAGCTTGTGACAGGGGGCTTTACAAGCCCGCTACGCATGCACTATAGCACATCTGGCTAATTCCTGGCCGCAAATAGCCGCGGAATGCCAGTCGACACCTTCCATGGCTGCCATGCTTGATGTCGGGTCGGGGGCCCTAACCCTCGCCCTCCCCTACTACACCCGCCACATATTCCTGCCACGCAGCTCGTCACCGCCGCATGCCTCTGCCGCTGCACCCAGAGAGAGAAGAGCGGGTAAGGAAAGTGATGCAATCAGATGAAAGAGAGAAAGACCAGGAAAAGAGGTCATGGCGCCGTACGGTGCGGCACGGCACGGCAAGGCAAGCCAAGGCGCTGTAGCCGCCCGCGCTAGCTGGAGAGACTGGTTAAGTTACACAGAACCAGAGACTGGTTTCCAGAGACGGAAGACTCATTTTGAGGCCTAGGGAAACAAACTGAGGTCAGTGTTTCCGTCAGACATCGGCACTAATGATGGAGTGCGCTTCTAAGGGTTTCCAAAGCTGGTGAGGTGGTGGTGGTGGTGACAAGGCATGCAGTGACTGAACTGGCCAATCAAGACCTCTGGGCAATCAGCATCATAATTTATCAGGCAGAGATTTGGCAACTAAATCTCTCAAAGTTGCACATTAAGCATATGTACACATATGTGTCTAAAATGTGATCAATGTGCTTTGTTTCTTTTTCCTTTCAAAAGAATTGGATTTATAAAACTATCCTTAAAACAAAACTATACATATGAAATATGTAAATGTGTTGCCAATCTCAGGTGAGAAAAATGATTGCAGGCTACACACTAAGCGCAATGATAAGTAGCCTACTAATTAAGGAATGTTGTGGAAGTAAACGTTTTGTTTTGTATCTATCTACCAGATTAAATTGATGTAATATAAAACTTTCGGAACCCTGTCAATGGGAAAGAAACATGTTAGTTCTTTTTTTTTTGGCTTTTGACATCCAAACTGAAAAAAAAGCGAGGGAAAAGAAAGGAGGAAGCAAGAGGGGGGAAAATGAAGGGGGTTTAGTAACACAAAAACATGAGGGAAAGCATGGGGTAAAATAAGTGTCTAGAACAGTATATACCTGTGTGCTCATATTTGTGTCTTAGGAGGGAACTGCTCTTCTGGAATGTTTTGTCGCACAAGTCACACGCGTACATACCACTTTCTGTCTTCTTAATCTTCCTCCGGGACAGACAGGAGTCTGAGTCTGTCATGTCATCCAGGCCAGACAGATATTCTCCTGTGCCGTCAAGCAGCTCCCCCTGCGAAGGAACCAAGGAGAAGGGTTTAAGCCACACCTGTCACCTAAATATAGTCACCTTCTGCTGTTTGATTGAGAACTTAAACAGGGGGCTCGGTGTAATGTGCTAACGAACACCTCATCTGGAGCCTTCAAAAAGATTCTTTTTTTTTTTTTTAATTGGAGCAGAAGAAAAAAATTCTCTCTTTTCAAAAGAATATTCACACAAAAAAATGAGTAATTATGGAGAGGATGAAGAAAAGCTCCTACACACAATGTGAAATGTTTGCAACTGCAAAATATTTAAAAAAGGCAGGATATTACCGATGAAGTCTTATTATGAATAATGATTAATAAGACTGTATTCCATATATTTGCATTCAAATTTGCTTTAATTTTATACATGAAAGGGCCTTAATGCTATATTTATCTGTTCTTCTTTTATAGGGAAGATTAACCCGATAGGCTTAAACTTAAATTAATGGGAGAAAATATTATTACATTAGAAGGTCATAATAATAAGAGAAAGCCTTTGCAGGGCATATTGCCACAGTCTTCTAATTTCCAACTCATAATGATTAAATCAAGAGGTGCGTTAAATGACCAAAATTGAGCAGCAGCAATGCCCTCATTAGAGGACTGGTAGTGCCCTGACAATGATTCCAGAGACACTGCTACACTGGCTTTTAAGAAAAGAGCACTATCATTCCGCAATCAATTTGAGCTAAATGCCCTTAGCTGTATTTTTAAAATCTAATTTAATAACTTAGAATAGGAAACATTATTAATACTTTTTATCAAAATGGTTCCCTCTATGTTAAACAGCCCACAGCATTGAGCCATAATGAACATGGGGGTCTGTGCATTATTCATTGCCATGTTGGAACTCATTTTGGCTTTTCTCTCACTCTTCTTTTTGAAAAAAAAATAAAAAAAATAGAGAGAGACGGAGAGAAAAAGCCGTTTCCAAAAAGTGTCAGAGAGTCATGAGTGTGGAGAGAAGTTCACTCTCCTTCTCAGGGGGCTCGTCTCGGAGCGCCTCGGCAGACACTGCCAGCCAGCCACTCGACTCGACTCGCCGCCGTAGAAAGGAGCCGTCGCCGGGGGGGGGGGAGGGGGGGGGGTGCGAGAGACACCTGAGATGAACCGCGGTCTGCATGGGGCGGGGGGGCGGGGGGGGGACGACGCAGCATTGATTCAGGCTACTACAGCAGGGACAAACAGATGCAGCATCCGTCCTGGAAGAGGAGGATGGAGCAGCTGGCGCAGAGATGCAGGCTTGCACTGCACTCCGCACCTGAGACTGCCAGGCAGCGAACGAGCGAGCGAGTGTGTGTGTGTGAGAGAGAGAGAGAGAGAGAGAGAGAGAGAGAGCACGTGCGAGCGAGTCGCACATCATAACCTCGACAAAACAGCCATTATACGCTGATACCACTAATGACGCGTGCTGGGAAGCCTCGTCACTCTGGGCTCGTTCAGCAGCTGTTTATCTCCGAGGCTGTACAGCTTCGACAGACTCCAGGTGAGCCCTCATTTCAGACTCTGAGTACCTTTTAATTAGCGAGAAGAATGAACAGATCCTTTCTCAGACAGCAGAAAGGAGGAGAGGGAGATAAAAAAGAAAAGAAAGAAAAAACAGAGATAGGAGAGAGAAAAATGAGCAGTGAGCTGAAGAACGGTCGGGCTTATTTACCTGGAAACCTTGCTTTCGCTGGTACTTTCGCCTCTGCTGCATCTCAGCAAAGGTGGCAGCCCCCGCGGCGTACGTGTAGGCCATGTGCGGCAGGAAGCCCATCTGATCGAGTCCCGGATATGCCCTCAAGCCCGGTATGCTGGCCTGCACCGGGGGCATGAAGGTGGGCGGGGGGAACGCGCTCTGTGGGGGCAGTTGTGTGTACAAAGGTTTGGCACTAAACGGGTTGATGCCAAACATGTGGCTAGTGCTTTTGTCGAGGTTGCCGTTGGTGTTGTTGTTGCCGTTGGAGGCGGCGAACTCCTTCTTGGACAGGTAGGCCAGATTCAAGGGCTCCTCTAGGTGCTCCCGCGGGGAGGAAATGTTGTTGTGGTCGATCGGGACGCTGCTGGGCTTGTGGTGGCTTTTCATGGTCAGGATGTGCTTGGCTTCCCTCATGAGTTTTGGCAGTGATAGGTCCAGTGGCTCGGCCTGGAGGTCCTCGGACGTGAAGCTGTTTGGCGTGTACGAGCTGCTGTGGGAGTTCTTCGACGACGCGGAGGAGAGGTTCAGCGGGGATGGAGTGTTGCTGCGGGAGTGGTGGTCCAACTTCTCTATCTTCGCCATCTGTTTGGTTCCGGTAAAATGGGCGGTTTTCGACAGCCTGAGGGGAGTGTCGCAATTGTTGACGTTGTTGTGGAACTCCGCCAGAGTTGGCGACGTGATGTGGTCGGGCGGCTTGATCAGGGACACCGGGGACCTGGCGGCCATTGAGTCTTTAATCGGGGTGTGGTTGGTAGCGGGCAGCCCCACCTCCATTCCCCTGTCCATGCCCCTGTCCATGGGAGGCGTTCTGCCGTTGCCGTACTGGTACATTTTCCTCTGCTCGAACCACTCCTTGACAAATTCCTGAGGGAGCCCCACAGCGATGGAGATCTTGAGAAGCTCCTCGGAGTTGGGCTCCATGTTCATGGCGAAGTAGGCCTTGAGAACAGACATGTGGTCCTTGTACGGATTGACAGGCCCCGTCATGGCCTTGTCGGAGATGATGGACGAGAGCAGCATGGCGTGCTTCTCCGCAAACATCCCCGGCTTGTTGGGCGTCAGGTTCTCGTTGGGCTGGAGGACCGCCTTGATCTCCTCGTTCATCTTGCACAGGTAGCGCTCGTGCTGATGCAGAGGGATGGGACCTGCGAAGGCCTCTTTGCAGTATTGGCAAGAGTACGGTGTAAACATTAAGTTGTTCTCGTTCATCTTCTTCTCATCTGTACCTATGTCGACTGTGTGGTGATTCGACTTCTCCTTTTTGATATTGCTAAATTGTCTCTTGGGGTCCGTGGTCAAGCTCTGTAGGCAGGCTTTGGCTTCGTTCACCTTCTCTAACGTGTAGTCGATGATGCTCTTGGTGGCTCCGTTGTGGTTGACCACGGGCAGGCCCACGCCTTGTCCTCCCGCCTGAGAGGCCAGTCCCTGTTTATGCTCCTCCATCTGAGCGCTGAGGTCCTTCATGTACGCCTTGAGCTTGGAGATGTCCTCGGGCTTGCAGTCCATCTTCTGCCTGCACACAGTGTTGTCGACAATCTGGAGCACCTTCTGCACCTCGCTCAGGTTGTTGCTCAGGTGCGGGTACCCTAGGAGCTGGCTCTCCATGGCCATATTGAGGTGGTGCTGCATGGGGCTCTGGGCCGAGCTGTAGGGGTGGACCCCGAGCGGGCTTCCCCCGCCGCCTGACCCACCGTTCATGAACGGCCCCCCGCCGCCGCCACCGCTGCCAGGCCCGCCGAAGCCGTGCGAGGCCAACATCATCTTGTAGTCGTTGAAGTCCAGTGGTTCGGTCTTGATGTCCATGTGGTTGGACTGGTCCTGGAGGCCCAGGGGCTTCCCGTTCTCCAGCTTGTGCCGCAGCTGGGTGATGGCGCTGTTGGTGGGGGAGGAGGATGCGGACGTGGGCGAGGAGCCCGTCTTCATGTTGTTGCGCATGCGGCCGTTGACCGTGATCAGGCCGATGCACTTCTTGCTGCTGATGTGGGAACTGTAGGAGCCCGAATGGGAGAAGCGCTTCTTGCAGTTTGGGCATTCGTACGGTTTCTCACCTGAGGGGAAAACAAAAAGCCGAAAACAAAAACTTAATATGAAGTCAAAGGGGAAAAACAATTCCTCAAAATAGCATTGTTGAAGTTTTATACACCAGTAATAGTGTTGTGGAATAACCTGGGCAAATTAAGGCCATGAAGTTCATACGATTATTGATAATACTTCATTTGACTGACTTAAAGAGGCCAAATGAGTAGAGCAAGTGTTCCACAGAAAGTGGAAATAAAAGAAAGACAATCGATTTCTTTGTGCCCCCCTGTGAAGTTCCCGACAGTCCTGAATGAAAGCGGCGATGAATATTCAAAGGGAGTTGTGTGAGCTGAGCTCGTACTCACCACTGTGAATCCGCAGGTGCTCCTTCAGATGGTGCTTGTATTTGAAGGCCTTGCCACACTCGGTGCATTTGAACTTGCGGTTGCCAGCCCCCTGGTTCAGCAGTTGGTGCTGTGGAAGAGAGAGAGAGAGAGAGAGAGAAAGAGAAAGAGAGAGAGGGAGAGAGAAGGTCTGCGTAAGCTCAAGTCAAACAGAGCCGAGCAAAGAGTTCAGTAAATAATCACAATCAGCTGCCGCCTGACAAGCCAAATGGCTCGTGATGCGTCGCAGCAGCATCTTTGCCATTCTACTTCCAGTTCCGCTGAGCCGAAGTGCGACCGTGATGAGAGAGCGAATGCTCGTACCTTTTAATTTCCTGGCAAGCAGAACCAGGCAAGTTTGCCTGTAGAGTTTGGCAGAGCAGATCGGGGAAAAAAAATAAAGTAATGAAATAAAAAGGTCCTTTTTAAAAGCGTTTTTCCCTCATTAGAGACAGTGATCTGATCTTCTTTGTTCATTTAACATAATCGCTGGTGAGAGATGTGAATATTTTATAAACCTGCCTCTCTCTGCACACCTGGGTGTGACCTTAATTACGCAGGAACGTATGCAGAAATAAATATCACAAATGTTCTTAATTGACGGGAGAATTTAAAGACCATTTAAACCATCAAACATCTCCTTTAATAATCTGAAAATACACCAAATAGGCCGGGCCTTGATTTGCTGTTCAAAGGTAAACAAACGCCGAGGCCCCTGTGCGAATTTGCAATTCAAAGGAGTCCTCTGCAAATCATAATATAATAGTAGTAACAGCAACAATAACAGGCGCGAGCGCGTAAACTGGGAGGGGGTGCACCAGGCGTGCACAATTAATGCAGAGTGGGAGGTGAGCATGTTAAACGGTTAGGAAATACAAAAGATCTCGGCACACAGAGCAAGACGGAGGGAGAGACAGAGAGAGAGAGAGAGAAAGAGAGAGAGAGAGAGAGAGAGGGAGGGGATAGAAAGAGAGAGAGAGAGAGAGAAACAGTTCCCTGATCCAGGCTGACAACTGCTGGGGAGTGCTGACTCTGCCCGCATTCCTGGGGAGACAGATGGCATTACGCGGGACACAGGCAGGATTGTTCAAACAGCAGCAACCTTCAGAGATCAAGCGGGAGCCGCGGCGGGCACCCCAGCGCCAGCCAGGGACCAGCGAGAGACCAGGGACCCCGCCGCTCCGCTCGCATGTTGCTGAGTTGCATAAACAAACAGCAACAGCTGCTTTGTGCCCACCCCTCCTGCCACCAACACTAACACCACCACCACCACCACCACCACCACCACCACCATGAACATTGCCATCGCCACAAAAAACAAAAAAAAAACACCAGTCACCTCCCCCCCATGCTGCCTGTCCCTCTCTCGTACGTCAGACGTAACTCTGTGGATGGCAGTATAGTTCAGATGCACCACAGTTAACCTGATCCCAAAGCCTGCCACTGATAATTGGGACTGAATGGCATACAAACATGACGGGCGTTTTTTTTTTTTTTTATGACCCAGTTGGCCCTGTGTAACTCAGAGATGATTAGGGATGTATGGTGCTGTGTGTGTGTGCGTGTGTGTATGTGTGTTTGTGTGTGTGTGTGAGAGAGAGAGTAAGTGGGGGGAGTGCTTTTGCAGATTCCTTTCTGTTTACATTCGATTGACAGGCAGTGAGTAATATTTCATCTTAATTAGTGGAGACTCATTGAGAGGATCTGGTATAAATAGACCACTGGGGCAAAGATACGAGATAAAAAATAAATAAATAAAGATTATATAACCTTACACAGAAGCTTTTCCCCCTACCTATTTCCTTAATATAGGACCAATTGAACAGCGCACAGGAAGTTCTAAATAAGGCAAGGGTTCCACCATGTAACATTCGCAATAGTCGCGTGAGAGGAGAGAGAAAGGTCAACCGTGGATATCCCGAGGCAAATCGCCAGTCAACTGGACACAGCCATAGCACTGCTGACTACCTAGCATGATTTAAGGCCTGATAGTAGCTAATGTTCTGGGCCGGGGGAAAACACACAAGGGACCTTTCATCAGGAGAAGTCTTTCAAGACGCCTGAGACACACACACACACACACACACACACACACACACACACACACAGACAGAGCCAACAAACAGGCACTAATGTGGGGATTAGTGACGAACGGGGGACCAAAATGGACCATCTGTCAGGCGGGGGGGATGTCAGTGTGTTGGACCAGGTGAGTGAGGGTGATTGACACAACACTCTCTCTTGCTGACAAAAAAGAAAATCAAACTGTTCTATGTAAAAACGCTTTGTGTAATTATCTACACATTAAAGCATGGGGGAAAAATTAAAAATAATAATAAAAAGGTAAGTAAAAACTAGAGAATGTGAATTTTTTGTGTATTTTAATATCAACACAGTGTTAACTTATTTATCCATTCAGACAAGGTATGGGAACCTGTGTACATTTATACTGCATAGGTGTATGTATGTGTCTGTGTGTGTGTGTGTGTGTGTGTGTTTAGGTGTCATATCACACACACATTGACTCATGCATTCTGCCATGTATGAGTTTCATATTTTTGAAACCCTGGCCCCTAGCAGGAACTCATATCGGCTCTGTTTAACATATCTACGTGGCAGGGTTTATTTTAAATAACATAAAAGGTTTCATATCAAGTGAAGTTAAAGAGCAGATAAAATGTCTAAATTGGAAATTAACACAATCAGTCTATCGTGAACATAAGACTGCAAAACCATATCAAGGGAGGCCATCAAAAAACCATTTAGGGCCTCAATTAAGGCTATTACCATTAAAAAGATCCGCATCTTCAAAATGCCATGAAAAATTAATAATGATTGCCAATCAGAATGATATCTTTCCTCTGAGGGACTTCAGAGCATTAGGTGTGGAGTAAAGGGAAAGGGAGCAACACACAGGGCCAATGAACCAGTCTTTAATAATAACAACAACGACAAATACAACAACAACAACAACAAAAAACCCCAACACAAGTAAATAAATAAATAAAGAAGTGTGACATATGGCATATGACTCTCACCTGATCTCGTCCTGGCTTGTGCGTGGCCATATGCCGCTCGAGCTGGGTGCGGTAAGCAAACGTGTAGTTGCACAGCGGGCAGGCGAAGTTCTCCTCGTTCTTCTCATGCCGGTACTTGATGTGCTCCTTAAGCGATGTCAAACGCTTGTAGCCCCGGTCACAGTACGGACAGGTCAGCAGCTGGGCGAAAGCATCTGGAGTTCCAGGTGGTAGGTCTGTGTGTGCAGGGGAGTCGGAGGCCAGAGGGAGAGGGGGATGGACGGAGGGAGGGAGGGAGGGAGGGAGGGAGGTAGAGAGGGGGAGAGAGAGAGAGCCAAAAGGTCAAGAAAATCAATGGCAGCTAACGGGCGAACTGCCCGGAATGGTATGGGAGGTATCTCTGCAATCTGCTTCACCGAGTGCCATCGTTTGAGCCTGGCACCCGTGCCCTCAACACACACACACACACACACACACACAC
>NC_085016.1:6173256-6185756 GCF_963854185.1 Sardina pilchardus
TGAATATGCTTTAATACTCTCATTGTTGCCTGATTTAAAAGTACATGAACTAAACAAATCGAATTTAGGCCAAATTTAATTTTGGCCTGAAATTTGATTTAGGAAGTAAGCGCAGCAGTGAAGAGGAGCCCCCCCAAAAACAGCTTCGTTCTATGTGGGCATTTCATAGAGAAAAACAGAATGAGAAAAATAGGCAGCGGTGGATTTCCACTGTAGTTAAAAAACACTTTTTTATAAGCGGAAACATCCAAATCGACATTTCCATGAGAGGGCACCCTAACACCCACACACACACCCACTCACACACACACACACACACACACACACACACACACACCAACCCTTTCGGCCGCAAGAGACGGGGCAGTACCTACAAGATTGCTAGATCAAGGGAAAGATTCACATTTTGGCATGGCGTGCTTACTCAAGCCAGGCTTAGCCAATGAGGAGTGGCCCTGATGATATCATGGAAAGAGACCTTAATGCCCACGAGGACTGTGGGAGGAAATCAGATTCATTTACTTAATTAAAAATGACAGGTAGGGTTTGGTTCCAGTGTAACAACAACAAAATAAGGGAACGGGGCCATAAACACGAACCAAAGCACACACACACACACACACACACACACACACACACACACACACACACACACACACACACACACACACACACACACACACACACACACACACACACACACACACACACACACACACACACACACACACACACACACACACACACACACACACACACACACACTCTGCACTCTGTGGGCTTGCTTACCTGTACCGTTTCCAACTGGTTGAAGAGTGGCATCAGGCCCCATAGTGTCAAAGTCATCTTTCATTTCATCTGCAGGGGTAAACAGACAGAGAAAGACAGAGAGAGAGAGAGAGAGAGAGAGAGAGAGAGAGAGAGAGAGAGAGAGAGAGAGAAAGAGAGGGGGGGGTGTCATTCAGTGCCACAGCGTACCATGCAGCAGTGAGCCGTGCTTTACAATGAGGCCTTCATACTAAGGTACAGAGCAGTAAAAGGACGGCTGTGTTGCGCTGTGTGCCGGGTCCTTTGTTTAGAGGGGGTGGGTGGGGGGTTCTTAATGAATGCTATCATCTGGACCAGACAGAGACTTATTTACCTTAAACATGACAACAAGCAGCAAAGGAGAAAAACAGCTACCCCCTCCACACACACACACACACACACACACACACACACACACACACACACACACACACACACACACACACACTCACTCACATGCGCGCGCACACACACACACACACACACACACACACACACACACACACACACACACAGCCACACACACACACACACACACACAACAAGCCCCAGCTCCCAGAGCAAAACAGCGAGATTAATTGAAGACACACTGTCCACCTGAGCAATCAGAGGAGAGGAAAGCGGAAACAAGCACAAAGGGCGCCGTTGTCACCCCCTCTCTCCTCCAGGCCAGGAAGCTGGGAGGAGGAGGAGGAGGAGGAGGAGGAGGAAGAGGGGGATGACAGAAAAGAAGTAGAAGAAGAGGAGGAGGAGAAGGAGATGGAGGAGAAAAAAGAGCGAAGCCCCTGCCACACACTTCTAGTCCCTTCCAGCAGTGTGGTTCTATGGGTTCTATGGTTCTAGTCCGGCCCTGTTCCGGTGCTGATTTGGCATGAATCCGTTCCTGCTTCCCGTCAACTGGGTGGCTGTTCTGCTGCCGCGTGACCTTTTACAGTCCTCGCCATCAATCAGCCTAATGCACGCTGTCTACGGCCAGCCAACGCAGTCGCAGTCGCAGCCGGCCGGCGCTGGCGTGGTGGAGCGCGGCGTAGGTACCACACATAAATAACTGCACGCAAGCTTGTCTGAAGCCCCAACCAGCTTCTGTAAACAGACTAGGAACATCTCCTGACGCCGGTGGAGGTCAGAGAATGAAGGGGAGGGTGTGTGGTGGGCGTGGGGGGTGTGTGTGTGTGTGTGGGGGGGGGGGTTCAACGGATACTGCAGACAGAGATGCTACTGTTGGTCGGACAGAGGAAATTAACTTAGGGGAGTCCTCCCTTTTCCGCTCTGTCTTTAGAAATTAAATCAAGGTATGCGAAGATGGGGACTCATAATAAATATGACTTTTGTGTCTGATCGGCCGCGGTGTCCTCGTGATCCCTTACTATGAGTCACAAGAGGCCCGCGGTCACAGCTGTGCTTCCCCTGAGCCTGCCATCGCACAGAATAGGAGCATTCTCCTCCGCCGACATCCACTTCTCCAGTGCCGATTGTCGGAGGAAAATAGCTCCCTCAGTATTTCATTAATCACAGAAATGATGTGCCTTTTATGTGGAGTTTATTATGGGAATTTTGTGAGGCAATTTAATCAATGTTAAAAGTGAGAAATGAGTTTGTTTTGTTTTTTTAAGTCTTGTAGAATGACACATGACACATATCAGCACTCGTGAAATGTTTTTTTAAAAAAAAGTTAAAAAGATATTTAGCAAGAATGTTGATTGGCGTTACTTGTGAAAGGCACACCATTTCACAGCGCAGAAAAAAATGAAATGTTTTTGCTGCCATTTAAGTTTCATTTATGGAAAACTATTTATTTAAATTTCTGGCAAAGGACACAGGGGGGAAAAGACTGTTGTTTTCATGCTTCCTTAGAAACATTCCAATCATTAAGTGACGGCTTGTGGTAGCCCACTCTTGAAGAGAAAGCTGTTTCCCTTCTGCACCAAACAGATAAAACAGCACTAGCTTTAGAGAAGAAAACATGGGCTCACTTGGAAGGGAAAAAGTACAAACTTTCCCTTGACATGGAGCTTGACTAAGAGAGAAACTTGCCAGCTAACTAGGTTTTTTTTTAGTGCATTTGTTCATATTTTCATTTTTTTCACAAAGTGCGGTTGTTTCTCAGAAATGCCCTCAAAGCAGCACCTCTAGACAGGAGTCTTCCTCTCTGACTGAACTGCTCTCGTCACACACAAGTGAAAGGACCGATTAAACATGAATAAATAAATAAATAAATGTACACAACGCAAAAAAAAAAAAAAAGAAATAAAGCTGGGGTGTGGATATAGTGGTTCAAGTGAAGTGGCAGTGTGAATGGGGCTGCTTCTTTGCTGTGCGCTTCGCTGAGCGCTAATAAACCCGGCGCTCGCTCGCTTGCTCTCTCAGCTACTTTCTCCTGGTCAGTAAAATGGCAGACCAGACAGAATTTACATTTCTTCTCCTTCTCCCCTCCTCTTCTTTCACTTGAGCACTCAAGGTAATCCTATTTCAGCGGATAGTTTGGCGAAGTGACTCAGGGAGATGAGCAGGGGAATTACCTACGGACTCTTTCTGCCTCTCTCTGCCTCCGAGACGCTTCTCGACTGGAACTTAAATAAAGTTGAGCAGTTCAGGTAGGAGGACAAGCCTCCAGTAGGAGGTAGGCTTAGACCACTAACACCTCTCTTTTCACTCCCTCTCTCACTCACTCATTCTCTCTCTCTCTCTCTCTCGCTCTCTCTCTCTTTGGCCTCCGTGAAGAGGGGAGAGTAAAAGAAAGACTCCCCTAACAGTGTTTTGGCCCCAGAGCCAAACTGTGTTGGTTGGAGAAAAGGGAGAGTTTTATTGTCTGAGAGGTTGGGGTGAGTTGACAGTCTGCTGTGTGAGCCTCTACCTGATAAATCAGAGCTGTGTGTGTGTGTGTGTGTGTGTGCGTGTGTGTGTGTGTGTGTTGGTGAGGTATGCACCTAAGGCAGGACACTGTTTGACTTTCTGCCCCAACCCTGGAGGTGTCCAGAATACCTTTCCCCCCGCCATAATTCCACCTATTTACTTAACGTCATTGATGCTGTTTATTTTGAAAACATTCCATTTTTTATGGCCGGGTTGCCATTGGAACCGAGCGCAGTGAAAACAAGACGTCTCTCTATTCTTGTTATTTCTTTGAATATCCTTGAACAGTCCGGAGAAGAAGAAAAAAAATGAGGGGAGAGTTAGTGTGTGTGTCTATATGTGTGTGTGTGTGTGTGTGTGTGTGTGTGTGTGGTGTGGGGGGGGTCAATGGTAGGGAGGAATGCAGGTGATTTATTTAAAATCTCTGTCAGTGATAATGATGTCATGGTTTCCAGCACACGTTGTCCACACACCATTGTGAGATGAAAGAATGTCAAGGACGACTCCAAACACACAGGAGTGAAGTGCGATTGTGGCGGAGGAGCCGGCTGAGAAAGGAACCGTAAGGAGCTCTAGCCGTGCTCCCGCGCTCAAGACAGGGATCCTGTCAAAAGGGAGCGCAGGACAAGGCAGGAGAGCAGAGAGAGAGAGAGAGAGAGAGAGAGAGAGAGAGAGAGAGAGAGAGAGAGAGAGAGAGAGAGAGAGAGAGAGGAGGCAAGGGCTTATCTCAGGGTAAAGCTATGTGCTGAGGTATCACTGTAGACAGTGAGGCACCAGGAGAGAGAGCGAGACAGAGAGAGAGAGAGATAGAGAGAGAGAGAGAGAGAGAGAGAGAGATAGAGATAGAGAGAGAGAGAGAAAGAAAGAGAGAGAGAGAGAGAGAGAGAGAGAGAGAGAGAGAGAGAGAGAGAGAGAGAGAGAGAGAGAGAGAGAGAGAGAGAGAGAGAGAGAAGGGAGAAAGAGAGAAACTTGGTGCCCACACTAGCTCGGGAAGACGATTCCCTGCATCTCTCTGGTGAACTTCACTTTGCACAGAAATATGGCAGACGTTTCGTCACATGGGTAACATTTTATCTCAGAGTTGCAACACGCTGGAATTACAGACATTAAGGCACCAGGACTGTTTTCCTCTATCAAATCAACCAGCAGTCTTTAAAAAAAAGAACACACGAAAAAATAGTACAATTTATAAAGCATTTCTCAAGGAGTGCATCTCCCTGTTGTATTCTATTTGTTTAGCAGCAACCAAGGCAAATAAGACAATGCTGGTGTCTTTTGGGGACTTAGTGTTAATGGCAGTATCCTGTAAGCCAAGCTTCTTTCAATAAATGTGCATTTTTTTTAAAGCATATAAAATTTTTAGACTCCTGAAGCCCCCCCCCCCCCCCCCCCCCCTCCCTTTCAGCACACTGCACGGCTAGTTCATTAGCAGAAATGAATAGCTAACACCGCCTCATTTAAATAGGGTGTCTTACATGAGTTCTCTCCACACTCTGTTTCTGTCACATGGCTGCAAGAATCATTGACTCTTATTATACATGTAAATGGCTATCATAAAAATAAAAATTTCATTTAAGATTGTTAATGACTTTTTCGGCAGTCTGGCTTCCTTTAATGGTTATCCTCTGCCCCTAATTAAAAGTATTTATCTTTCAAGCATCCATGACTTGGCCCCTCTCACCAATGATGCTTGGAGAAAAAAATTGTACAGTAAGGCACCAAAAGTTGGGGGGGTTGGGTTGGGAGGCGGGCAGGGCGGGGGGGTTGTGTCTCCTGGCTCATATTAACTTAATTACAAATGGAGGTGTCTGCAAGCTGGGTGATGTCGGGAACGCACAGCGCTTCCACCCTCCGCCGCAGTCATAACTCTAAACGTGCGTAATTATCATTTTAGGTGTCTTTTATCCATCACGGCGCAGCGGCCCGACGCCTCTATCTGACATTAGCCATCATGTCCCGCCGCTCGTGGCGTAGCGCTATTGATGAATATAATTCGCCGTGATTTGTTCAATGAGGACCGCTTCCGCCTGAGCTGAGGGCTGATGCCTCGATATCGTCATGTGTGTGCTATACCACGAACAAGGCCGAGGTGCGGTGCCGTGTGTGTGTGTGTGTGTGTGTGTGTGTGTGTGTGTGCGTTTCGGTGCAGGTCGCAGACTCGACCGCGCACGGGCCTTTTCTCGGCCTGGCCGTCGCTGGCGTTCACCGTCACGGTTGAGGCTAACATCTCCCGACTCTGCCCTCTCCTGTCACATCGGCGCACGTCAGGGGCTGGCGCTCGGCTCGGCGCTCCGCTCCACTCCGCGGTCGGCTCGGCGCTCTCACGGTTACACGGCGGACGGACGGAGGGACAGACGGCTGGGGCGGCGAGGGGGCCGGGTCATGATCTCATGACTGCTGAAACACACCCCAAACGCCCCCGCCACAACTCGGGGTGGGGGGGGGGGGGGGGGGGGGGACGAGGGGAGGGGCCGTTGGGGATGACGTGATGGATGAAGGCGGAGAGAAAGGAGTAGAAAGAAGGGAGGAAAGAGGGAAAAAGGAGAAGAAAAGAGGAGGGCGGTGGAACAGGAGATGTGAAATAAACTCACCAGTACCATCGACTGAGGCGCGCAGCATGTCGCTCTCGTGCCAGACGTGGTCCACGCCGCTGTCCCTCATGTCGTCGTCGTCGTCGTCGGGCTTGGTCAGCAGGGTGTGGCCGGCCAGCGGGGAGCCGGCCTCCTCGTGATTGGCCACGCTGGCGGGACTGGCTGCTCCGTTCAGCAGGCCGTCCTCCTCGGACACCGGCAGCTTGTCGTCCTCCTCCGTCTCCGAGCCGGTCTCCACCACGTTCTCATAGTTCAAGACTGCACACACACACACACAGAGAGAGAGAGAGAGAGAGAGAAAGAGAGAAACAGGTCAGTCCTGATACTCCATATTGCCGGCCCACCACTGATGCGCTCGCTCTCTGAACAGACGCCTATCTTGGACGCAGTTCTCGGGGTTAAAGCCCCCCTCCCTGCTAGAGGTCACGATGCCCACTCCTGTCACCCCGGGCGCTGGTTCAGGCCCAAGCCGGCCGCTCCAGAGGACAACCCCACCCCGCCCCACCCCGCCCCGCCCTTCGGCCCATGCCATGGGACTCTAAACTTCCCCGGTGTGCACCCAGCTGCCCCACGGGGCGTGCCAAAATAGTGCATCATCCTCCTCGCCCGCCGCCGCCGACTGCCACGGATGCCACTGGGCTGCACCTTTTTTTTTTCGCGACGCAAACATCAAACGCATTCTGCTGGTGTCTGGGATTCTCTGGAGTTTTGACAATTACGCACGACCGCGCTTCAGGTCCAGATTTAGGAGTAGGCCGCGCCACTCGGAGTAATCACATTAACATTCATTCATTCTTTCCATCCATCCATTCATCGATTCATTCCAGGATCCGTTCATTTGCTTATTTATACTTTCAATTTCATCAGATTCACGTTCACTCTCAAAGGGCATATGCTTCGACTTCGACATATGACTCGAACTGGCAGGAAATTATTCCCAGCTGGTTCACAGATGACTGAAAAATAATGAAATAATATTTAACAAAAAAACCCTCTCTGAAACCAGTCAGGTATATATGACACGACTTCAAACATGCCAAAGTCTCTTCGTGTCTTTCTTTTTTAGCGACGGCTCATTGTGTTTAGATTGTTTTGTGAGGAGATTAAGCGGAGGGGGGAGGAGGAGAGAAAGAAAAAAAAAATGTCGCCCAGTCAAGACCCACATTAAAATAACTCACAAGTCGCAGCCTGTTTCATTCCGCGACACTTGGTCCCCGACACATGGCAGCTTGTCTTAAAATAGACAGCCTGTAAATAAGGTCTGTGAACTCAATTGAAGGTGGCTGCTTCTGAATTAGTCAGCCTGAGCATAGCACTGCGGGCCCGTGCACACACACACACACACACACACACACACACACACACACACACACACACACACACACACACACACACACACACACGAGGCATATAAATTGTCCAATGGAGGAAGTCAAGTGCAGTATTACAGGAGTAAACATGGGGCATTAGCTCAAATGAAAGCAACAAGGTATCACACAGAGACACAAATACAAGAGTCACAAGTGCTTCACACAACTCGAACTTGTGGCACATCAGGCACTGAAATATATTGGGCTGAAATATCTTGGGCTGAAATATCTTGGGAAATAATCTTTTTTTCTCTCTTTCTTGTCTTGTCTTGTCTTTCATTTTTTTCTGATGAGAAATCTGAACCCTGACACATTTTCGGGTTCATTGTGAGCACTTGGTTGGACACACTAAGGCTATTTCAAGCAAAGTCAAATTTTGAGAGCCAAAAGCTAACCTCCAAATCCACAAGAAAGCGATTCATACCACTGTTTACCTTATACTAAGCTATACTTCAGTGCCTTGGATGCCTTGGTTGCTTGGTAGTCCATCAATAACAGGAACCAAGGCAGTTTAAAACTATGCCCTGACTGGTTTTCCGGTTCCCTATTTTTTTGTTTAAAAAAAAAAAAAAAAGAAAAACTAAAAAAATCACAGGATGAGAAAAAAATTAAGGGCTGTGGTATGGACAAAAAAGATTACACTGCGTATATCTGTTAATAACATGATCTTGCCGTAATCCACGGGCCCGCACTTGCCTAGCGAACAACTGCACAACAGGTGCAAATTAAAATGAAAACGGCCGCGGACGGCGGGCCAGAGGATTCCGCTGACCTGGTTTGAATACCAATTGACGAAGGAAACAAAACCTTTTCAGGAGGTGTGACCGCAAGGGCTTAGGCAAGTTCAGACTGGGTAATGCCCTCGGAGTGGGTGGAGGGAGACAAGGAGGGCCAGGGGAAAGTGAGACATTCAGGCTCGCTGTGTGGTCCATATATATACCTTGACCACAATTGGTGGCGTGCTTTTACTATTATATTTTTTTTTTTCACCACTGGCCTCCGAACTGCCCTTCCAACCCCACCCCCAAACACACACACACACACACACACACACACAGGCAAACACACACACACATCGACCCACCCAATACCCGACCGACCCCCCCAATCCAGAGGTTTAACCATTTCTTAGCTGTGAGATCCCAGAGCCCCCTTTTGCTCCCTCAGCTTTCTAAGGGTGTCCTCGCTAGGGCTGGGGGGGCTAACAATGGGTCCAGGAGGCCTGGGAAGCTATCAGCCCTCCTCCTGAAAACCCTGATCCCAGCACAGAAAGTGAATAAAGGCCTCTGGAGAAGTGAATGAAATTATCTAAGGCTGGACAGCTCTTAAAAGGCCTTTCTCACCGCAACCCCCCCTCAAAAAACATGCCTTCTAGCGCCTTTCTTATTTACGCTGTAGTGCGTAGCGTTGGAGAGGGCCACATCCACCACCATGGGCCTTTCACTTCTGACTCCATATATTTAGAGGTGTGGGAAGAATGAGCAAAGACGAAAGGTGAAAGAAAGAAAGAAAGAAAGAGAGAGGGGGGGTTGGGGGGAGGAAAGAGTAGAATAACAAAGGAGCGAGTGGAAGATTAATAGAAACTGCTGGGATGTGAATATCTTGACACCACGAGACACGGACAGGAGATGATCTCATCGCAGGGTCATCCGTGGAAAACATCGCTAACACTCCACCGCAAAGAAAAACAACAACAGCCAAAAAGATGAAGAGACAAAAAATTCTAACGTTATACATGCAACCATACTAAATGTAATACCGTATGGCAAGCGAGGCTAATAAACAAAGGTGAACCACATCATGGACGTACGACGGTATGCTGACCATGGCTTTGGTATGTGCGAACTGCACCACATGTTTGCTTAACAGGAAAAAGAAATGACTCAAGGCTTATTGGTGGCCATGGTGAAGAAGTCTATCTGCTGGACGGTACTGCAGACACTGCTGTTTTTTTTTTCTAACTGCTTCTAGCAGACGGGGGTGAGGTGTGTGAGTGTGTGTGTGTGTGTGTGTGTGTGTGTGTGTGGAAGGGGGCGACCTCCCACACAAAAGCGATACATTGTGCTGTTTGCTGTCAAGTCACACGGGTTGGGCCGAGTCGTCTCCAGTGTCCAGGCATACGTGACTGGGGCTGAGGCCACCTCCGACTCGTCTCTCCCTGCCTGGCCTCGTGACTCTGCCTCTCACTTGTCTCGACTTCAAAATGCCCCAAGCGTTGATCAGGACAAAAATACAGAGTAACAGATTTGCTATCAGAGCGCTTATACTGTTGGAGGAGATGGAAGTTTTGATAAACCGAAAAAAGAAAAAAAGAAAAGAGAGAGAGAGAGAGAGAGAGAGAAAAAACTTTGTGTCTACAAAAAAGAATAAAAGAAAGACAGGAAGACGAAAAAAGGGAACTTTGACAAGTTGTGCGCATGGCAGAGGAAGAAGAGAGAGAGAAAAAAAATATGTTGAGAAAGAGTGTATTGTTTCAGTGACAACTTTGACAGACGTTCCCCGCGTGCTGTAGGCTAGCAGCAGTATTGTGCTCCAAACACAATAATTCTAACCTGCTCATGTCACAAGCCGCCACCATTCTCTTCTCTGTACTTCACCGCTAATCAATCCATTGTGCTCCCGCGCCCGAGGAAGGGACAAAGAAACGATAATGTTTACTTCTCAGCCCAAGTTCACTTTTACATGACACTCTCCATTTTCCTCGCTCGTCGTCAGAGTGTCAGAGGCAACAAAGGCAAATTATGTCTGACATCTTCTGACTGAAGCTACCTGTTTGATATTGCAGGGCCCCCTTTCTCTGTTCGCCTTTTGATTTCAAGTAAATAAAAGGAACATCTCTCACTCGAATGTTACAGATAATTAAAATGACACTCATAATTGCTCGACTCTCTCAGTTAATGTTAGGCTTAGGACTCGGTAACATAACCCATTCAAAAGCTACAGAAATTAGCCTGTCACTGGGAAGAATATACAGGCTGCTTGACAATAACATATATTGTATTGATTCTGATGACTAGCACCTTAAAGCACGGCTGTATGCTTGAGTAGGGAACAGATTGTGACTCATGGCTCTCAAAATCTGGTGCCTTTCATCCTCTCTGAGGCAAAGCAAACACAAATACACACACACAAAAAAGTACTGAGCTCAGTATTGTTGTCCAACTAAGCAGATACCACTGTGTTCTAACGAGTTATATAGGTGTTCTTTGGGTCATTTAATGTTAATTGTCACTCAATACTCCTGTATTCAGGGGTGAGTGAGAAACGACTGGCCCCTTAAAGTATTATTTTGCCCTTGCAAGAATGCACACCATCACTCTCCACCACTTCCCTTTCTCCAGCCGTAAGAGCCTTTAAATACCAAGCCATTTACATCTCTGGGAATATTTCTCTCTTTTTAGCCTTTAGTTTTTCTCTAAGCATCTAACAAGACCAAATCAGCCTCGGCGGACTCCGTCTGAATACAAACACAGAAATGAGGAAATATTGTGCTCACAAAACAATACGTCGTGTTAAAAAGCATCTGGCCGTCCGCATTTAAATCACACGAGTAAATAGTGAAGATGAGGAAAGCTTTGAGGGAGGGGAAAAAAGCCCATTACTTGGCTTGGTGAAGAACACAGCACCTTACAGAGGAGTGAAATAATTCTCTATGGCACTAAAGGGCATTAGCATACACATTTACACACAGAGTGCACGTTTAGATCTGTCTCTATGGATCTAGCTGCAACCCTACAGCATTCTGATCTCACACACACACACACACATACCTTTCCTGACCGTGTAGCCAGCGAGGGTCTTTCCGAGCGGACCCCTCCAACGCGCCCGAGTCGACATCAGTGCAGAGGAACGCAAGCGTGCGCCCGGGCTATCCATAACCTCCACCCAACCAGGAGGCATGGCGGCTAAATGATTACACGTTCGGCAAAGGGCCCCGATAATAATAATAATCCCAGCTCCACTCTCTCTCTCTCTCTCTCTCTCTCTCTCTCTCTCTCTCTCTCTCTCTCTCTCTCTCTCTCTCTCTCTCTCTCTCTCTCTCTCTCTCTCCAGACTAAGTGTGTCCACAGGGCTCCTACCTACACCTCTGCAGAGTGTGGAGGTGACACAAGTGAGGGGCTCGCTGGAGGCCAGGGGGTGGGGGTGGGGGTGGGGGTGGGGTGGGGATGGTGATGGGGGCCAGGGGGGGTTAGGCCTGGCTTCAGGTGATGTGCCATTTCCTATCCCATCAAGGGCGGTAATGAGCGGGGACGTGAACCCTATTGGTGGATAACCGTTGGCTGTCCCCGTGAATATGAACCATGCAGATCACCTGAATGGCTGAGGGCACAGAGGGGGGGCTGAGGGGGGTGATGTGTGTGTGTGTGTGTGTGTGTGTGTGTGTGTGTGTGATGGGAGGTTGTTAAGGGTGTGTGTGAGGGGCTGGGGATGGGGATGGGGGGTAGCTTGTGGGGGAGGGGGTTAAAAAAGAAGCATTAAGGTGGAAATGAGGTCATAGCCTTGTGGCTACTCTCTGGAAGAGGTCTAACAATGACCTTTTAACTGTCATAATTTCCTTTCACAACAGTTTAAGGGCCCTGAATGGCTGTTCCATGAATAATGAGGCCTTTCTCAAGCGGAGTTCAGCCTCTCTTTTTAGTTGAACAACTCTAGTGTGTGTGAACGGATGAGCAAAATAACAAAAACATATTTTTTTTTATTTTTATTTTCCACATTTTAATCTGTATCACTTTACATGAAGTTATGTGCTTGTTATTTCTTTTACAGAGATATATTTAAGAGATATTTCATATTAACTCTTAAGTCCATCACCATTGTGGTCAAAACATTCTCTAGTTTTGTTCATTTTTTTTCATTCCGATCTATGGGACTCACTGAT
>NC_085016.1:6190756-6208023 GCF_963854185.1 Sardina pilchardus
GCCAAAAGGATGGCAACGTTTAATTTATCACCCTTATGGGATAAAATATCGCTGCTTTTCCATGCTGGCTTGTGAATGAGCAGGATAAATAAATAACACAAGCAGACTAATGCTGAAATTTATCAGAGGTATGAAACCAGGGGCTTGCTTTAGACAGAAAAACAAAACACACACACACACACACACACACACACACACACACACACACACATATGTGCGCAAACACACACACAACACACAGACACAAATGACAGCATCTTGGAAGTTTTCCAAGCCAGTGAGAGTCACCGGGCCCTGTATTGTGAGGCCGA
This sequence comes from Sardina pilchardus, assembly GCF_963854185.1. Taxonomy (NCBI): domain Eukaryota; kingdom Metazoa; phylum Chordata; class Actinopteri; order Clupeiformes; family Clupeidae; genus Sardina; species Sardina pilchardus. The sequence goes on from NC_085016.1 coordinate 6,191,068, forward strand.
ATTTTCCTGATGTGTTTTTAAAACACAATGCGCGGCTGAATCGGGTGTGAAGGCACATTTTCTGAATAGCATCTGCGCCGCGAGCAGAGGAAGAGGCCGCTCGCTCACGCTCACGCTCACGCTGGCGTTCGCCATCGCGCCCGCGGCTCACTGTCATAAAACTCGGCTCGCCACCAGCTGGGGGTCAGACAGACGATGGAAAAGAGGAGGGGTGACCGGTAGTGTTTTCGTGTGTGCGTGTGTTAAAGGGGCACGCTGTGTGTGTGTGTGTGTGTGTGTGTCATGAGGGGGCTTAAAATGGCTCAGTGAGGAGAATTTTTTTGAGGGGGAGTGGGCTCAGATGGGCTAAAGATCAGAGAGGAACTATCCAGGTGAGAAGCTAAAGGCCCCTTCCCCCAACACACACACACACACACACACATTGGCTGGTCTCATTCAGATGATAATGAGTGCGTAAATCACATCTGCTCCTGCACACCCCCCTCCCCCGTCACACCCCCCCACCCAGCAGGCCTGGATCTTTGTCACCTGAATGGCATCCCCACCAGGTATCAGATGATCAGCAGGAAACAGCCCCTCTTTTCATCTCCACTACCTCTGCGGCCCTCCAATCAGCCCAAATGAGCCTACAACCACCCCCACCAACCCCCAAACACACACACACACACACACACACACACTGGGCCCTTGCGCTCCTATGGGGATGCAGCCTCCAGAGGCAACTGACTGGGCATGACACTGTTACTGCATTCCAATTAGCCACTCACTCACATCAATCCGCTACAGAGACACACTGTCAGCTCCGCACGCGCACACACACACACACACACACACACAGAGATGAATAAATAATAAAAAATGATTACGAAGGAGAGGATAGGCGGAAAGGAGAGGCCAAGTCCACGTGGTAAATACAATAACGGCTAAACGATACGAGACAGAGGGGGAAACCTCAGGAGAGCTGGAACCCGCTCGTTGTGGTCAAACGCAGGCTATATGGGGTTCAGCTAGGGCTCAGACTACGGATGTGGTGTGTGTGTGTGTGTGTGTGTGTGTGTGTGTGTGTGTGTGTGTTGGTCCGGAGGTGAGGGACAGGCTGGGGTCTCTGTGCCCACCTCCGTGGTGAGCAGGGGGAAGAGGAGGTAAGGAGAGGAGAAAGCAGAGGTAGCTTCGCTAAACGCTCCGGCGGTGTGGACTCCCAGGTCATAAGTAATGCATGATGTGGGTGTGAGTAAACACCATCGCAGCAGTTTTGTCGACAGCAACGGACGCTGCATGCTTTTTTTTTTCTCGCTCTTCCTTTCTTTTTTTTCCTCCCTCTTTTTTTTCGCCTCATGTTTCTTCTACCTTTTCACTGCCCCGGTGAGAGAGAGAGAATGAGAGAGAGAAAGAGAGAGAAAGAGAGATACATTTTTAATCACAAGGATAGAGAGAGAGAGAGCGAGAGAGAGAGACAGAGAGAGAGACAAAAGGTTTCTTCTCCGCACGAATAAACAGCCAGTCGCTTCTAATAATGCTTTCTGACCAGACCTCAACAGAGAGACCTCCTAAGGACCTTTCTCATGCTAAACACACCTCTGTATGGCCTAATCTTCAGTGGGGCAGCTTAAAGCACCCCCCCCCCCCAACACACACACACACACACACACACACACACACCTCAGCTTTATTGCATCATATTGCCAGTTGTCATGACAAAGACCCCTATATCTATGTCATCTCTTCCAGACCACAACATCCAGTGTGTGCAGAAGTGAATTAATTCTTGTTGAAGAGGATTTGACTTAAACACGGCATCATCAACTCATTTTCACCTTCCCTGAGGGCTGGGCAATTTAACAAACACTTCCTGATGGCAATGATCATTAAGATATGTCAGTGCTATTACAAGTAAAAAAAAGACGCATGGATCTAATTTTGATTGCAACTCAGTTGACAAATGATGAGAATATACTCCGTTTTTACAATAAGAATGTATTCTGCAAACAAAAGATTTTTTTTTACCAAAAATTTGCATGAATGTCTCTCCCTTACATAATTGAGCAGTTTCTTTGACAAGAGGTGTGATGGGAGCTGAGAATGGCACGGTGTGATGGGAGCTGAGAATGGCACACTGCAGAGTTCTATGTGTAAAAAGGAAAATTTCATCTGAAGGTTTTCTTTTTTTTATTTCTTCTACTCCCCCCCCCCTCCCCCTTCTCTTCCTCTCCTCTTCTCCTCTATCCCTTTCTCTCTCCCTCTCTCCCCTGTCTCTCCTCCTCCACCCTTGGGTTCAGCCTCCCCGTGTTTCCATCAATCCTGAGCTTTTTTGATCTGGAGCATGAAAGAGAGCGCGCGTGTGAATGCCGAGGTACCTGGGGTATGGAAAGGTGCTAATTAGGCGAGCAGGATAATTGATGTGTAGATTACGGCGCGAACAAATGCTTCGACTTGTTTGTTCTTCGCACTTTTACTGTGCCCTCCTCCCCACCTACCCCCGTCTCTCTCTCGCTCTCTCTCTCTCTCTCTCTCTCTCTCTCTCCCCCTGGCCCTCTACACCCCCCCCCCCCCATCCCACCTCCACTCCCCCTCACCCCCTCTTTACCTCAACCTTAATGAACATTTTACCTGCCTTGTTAAGGCAAGGCTTAAGCCTGCCAAGACAGCCTGGCAAAGCGAGAGGGAAGAGGGGGGAGTCAGTTCCCACAGGTGGAGATACCTCCTCCACCCCCCCCCCCAATCAACCCCCCACCTCCTCCCTCCCCTCCCCTTCCCTCCCTGCTCTCTCTCTCTCCCAGCTCTCGATCTCCCACGGGCTAACAGCCTGACCTGCAGAGAGGCAGCGGAGGAGTGCCGAGCCTCTCACAAAGAGCCGGGGCCCAGCTCGGAGAATTTAGAGAGGAAACAATTTCTAAATGAAAGAGCATGCCATTAGAGCTCCAGCGGGCCTCCATTGTTGCCCTTCTGTAATGCCGTTTCCTTAATCTTTTGTCTTTGACAAACTATTATTAGCTAAGCACTCACAGCTGTGAATGGCGTTCAATAGGGTTTGGATTTGTTCATTAACAACTGAATATCAGCAAACACATTTGCGCAGGTCCCTGCCACCGCTAATAAACTAATAATGACTATTCGCTAATTGGGAAACGCAAGGAAGAAGGGGAAGTTGTGAAAGGAGGAAGAAAATCAAATGTGATGGGGGAGCAAGAGAGTAAGAGAGAGAGAGAGAGAGAACGCGAGACAGAGACAGCGAGAGAGAGAGAAAGAGGAAGAGAAAGAGAGAGATAGAGAGGGAGTGGAAGAGAGAGAGCAAGAGGGAATAGGGAGAACGAACGAGAAGCTCTGCCTGAGTTTTTCACTAGCGTGTGTGTGTGTGTGTGTGTGTGTGTGTGTGTGTGTGTGTGTCTCTGACAGTGACGGGTGTCCATTAGGAGGACAGATGTGCGGGGAGAAGGTGAAGAGAGGAGGCAGCGGGTTCTCTGTGGTGCTCGTAACCCTCCGCGCACCTAATCCCTCAGCGACTAGTTTACACACTAAACACATTACCGTGGTTACACACACACTCACAATACGGCAACTGGGCCATGTAGCCTTTTCTTCCTCTCCCCTCCTTTCTTCTCTGTCTCGTTTCTCTCTCTCTCTCTACACACACATACACCACACACACACACACACACACACACACACACACACACACACACACACACACTACACACACACACACACATAACAACCAAGTGTGCACTCTCGGTTCGGTATTTGCCTACGAGCTATCAGCGTTTGCCTGAGACAGATGATTAGGAGCCAGTCGTGAGGAGGAGGGCCGGTAGCCCAGGCAAAGGAAAGTCTTAAGCGGGTTGTTTCCTGATACTTCCTGCGAGACCCTTCAGCCTGGTGGCAGATCAGGCCGGAGGAACCTCCTCCCCACCCCCTGCCCCCAGTGGTTTGCCTGTATCAGGTTTGCATCTCGACCGGAAGTCATATTAATTCTGCTCTCATGTCGGGGGCTCTAGCCGGCTAAATTATTTGTACTGTGTAAACTCAAGGAAATAGAGGAGAATGAAAGAGAGGGAAGAGAGAGAGAGTGAGAGAGAGAGAGAGAGGAACATCTATACACCATTCATGCTGCCTTTCCAACTACATTTAAAACCCATCAAACCCTTCTAAAGAAACTAACCCACCCAGGTCTGACCAGCAAGCAGTAACATGAATGCATCAGTTCATAATATCTTTAGCATTTCTATTCTTGTCTGCCAGGCTGTTGAGACACAGGCATGCTATGTATGGGAGTGGGAAAAGAACAGTACCATATGGTTCAAGTGTGAATTCCTGCTTCAAGGCCGTACTGTAAACCTCTCGTACGTGTTTTTTTTTCACCGTGGATCGGGAGGGGACTTTTTGCTTGCTCATCCTAGCCACGATAAGGGCTACATGCAGAAAGGTTGACTGGACGGTGGGATATTTAAGTTTCCACAATCTGTTGTGGCGAGGAGGCACAGGAGATTGTGTCATTAAGGCAGGGCAGGGGAACACACACCCACCCCCTCACACACACACACGAAAAGTGTGTTGTTTGGACATTCGAGTGAAACACGGAGACAAACTGGCATTTTCCGTCGCCAACCTGATAATTCTCCCAACATCCCTCAGCCGGCCGAGCCCTTTTGTTTTTCCTCCCTGCCTTCTTCCTGTCGCCATCTCGGCATTTAATCTAACACCGGCAGGGTTTACTTTTCCCCTCAAAGACAGTCTGCGTGTGTGTGTGTGTGTGTGTGTGTGTGTGTGTGTGTGCGGGGCAAGGAGAGGCGAGGGGCGGCCACAGCAAAGAGGGGCCAGAGGAAAGAGTGGAGGGCTCGCTCAGTGTGTGTGTGTGTGTATGTGTCTGGGGGACAGAGGAGAGAAGAGAGAGAGAGAGAGGAGAGTTGGCACAGGAAACCTGCACTAAGCACGACGTTTAACAAAAGCCTTTTCATCCCCCCCCCCCTTTACTCTCTTCAACACAGAGCGCACTTCCAAACAGCAGGTTCCCTTTTAAGTGAATACCTGATAAGGAAACCTAGTTCTACTCTCAGATTTTTTTTTTTTTTTGGTTTTGTTTTGTTTTAAACAACCCAAAGGAGGAGGAGGAGGAGGAGGAGGAGGAGGGAGGAAAAGGAATCTGCACCCACACCCATCTCTGTAGGCACTATACCTCTCATCGGTCGGCCTGAGAGACTCAGGGCTCCTTTCATCCTCCCATAGACAGGCTTCCCTCTGGCTATTAACCAACTCAAAACACAGGTAATTAGGGAAGGGTTTGGGCTCCTCATTCTCTCTCTCTCTCTCTCTCTCCATCTCCCTCTCTCTCTCTCTCTCTCTCTCTCTCTCTCTCTCTCTCTCTCTCTCTCTCTCTCTCTCTCTCTCTCTTTCTCTCTCTCTCTGGGTGCCCAGTGCTCGGACCCCACTGGTCTCTGAGACCTCCGGCACCAGAAGCAGCAGCAGCAGCAGCAGAATCCGGAGAGTTAGCAGAGGGGCAGAGGTAACGCAGTCTGAGGCATCCATTTCCGGATAACTGGGGCTAATCCATTACAGTCAGGAGTCTGTGTGTGTGTGTGTGTGTGTTGGGGGGAAGGGGGGGGGGGGGAGCACTGGTGGGCATATCGGACGAGAGAGTCATAAATCACTGGCCGCAGCCGTGGAGGAGAGGCTCCCACGGAGAGAGCTGCTGTGCTGGAGGGAACGCCCATGCACCAGGACTATCATCGCCCAGGCAAAAACACTGGTGAGCAATGGGCTTCTGGGAACACTAACCCCCCCCCCCCCCTCCCCCCTCCCCTGACACACACACACACACACACACACACAATCACACATGCCCACAAAACACCTCCTACACACATACACACACACACACACACACACACACACCCACGCAAACACACAGGGCGAAGGTGCTTAACCAAATACACAAGGTGAAATATCGGTTTGTCACCTATCTTATGATCTGGCTGCTCAGAAAGAGAAAGGGAGAGAGAGAGCGAGCGGAGAGAGAAGCGTAAATGAGAAAGAGAGAGAGAGTGAGAGAGACGTTTAGCTGAGCAACCTCAGGAGACTTCTTCAGCACTCCTTCCTCTCTCTCTCTCTCTCTCTCTGTCTCTCTCTCTTTCTCTCTTTCATGCTTTTGTCTATTCTACTTGTTCTTTCCCTGCCCCCTCCGCCTCTCCGCCCTCCACCTCCACAGCCTCCACCTCCTGAGCTTGTTTGTTGACATGGTTAATGCAAACACGGGCCTGACAGTGGGAGAAGTTTTATGCTGTTTCTGCGACACCCATGACAGGACCCCCTCACACTCCTCAAGGGGGCATGTCCAGTGTGTGTAAAGTCTGGTCCACTTCAGACAGAGTGTGTGTGTGTGTGTGTGTGTGTGTGTGTGTGTGGGGCTTCCATAGCTCAATCTCTCCCTCTCTGCTTTCTTTTCTTTCTTTTCTTTTTTCCCTTTCTTTCTTTCTTTCTTTCATTGGTGCTTGATTCTATTAGTCGTCTTAACGTCCCAGTCACAGACTAGGTGGTCTTTTGAAAAAAAAAAGAGAAGAAAAAAAAATAACAGTCAAGAAATGTGTGCCTAGGGAATACATGTACTGAAATAATAGCACTTCTTGTGGGGGCTCTGAGAGAAAAAGAGGTGTTTTGCTCAACCGTTTTATTGTTGTTTTTTTCTTTCTCTCTTTTTTTTCTTTCTCTCTGTCTCTCTTTCTAACGGCTGTGTACACGTGTTTGTTTTCTTTCTTTTTTTTCGGCCTTATCTGTCTCAGTAGGATTAAGGTGTGAGCGAATGAAAGGCAAGCAGTTCCCCTTTAAAGTCCACTTGGTGCGCAGGGGTGACAGCCACCCGGCCAATGCACTGCAGAGAGGAACTAATCAGGCTTTAACACCTTGAACTGTACAAGTCGCCGCAGAGCCGTGGAAACCGCATCGCGCCGGCCCCTGTTCACTCCCTGTCAGGGCGACAAATTGGCTTCTCCCTCAGATGCGAGGTGGCAAAGGACCATTAGACAGACAAAAACCCTGACTTCTACGCGGGGCTGGATGTGTCAAAAGCCCTACCTGCCGACCGCCACGGAGAAATAAAGCTCTTCATTATCGAGCGATAGCCTGGCGGTGATACCTCAGCTTAGCCAATACCGGTTTACTCGCTTACGGAAACACTTTTCTCTTTCCGTCTGCTCACTCTCAGTTGACTGACGCTCTCTGCTCGAAGTTCTAAGAATTCCTGACGTCACCACTTTTTGATTAAAATAATTGGAAATGATTGCAGTTCAAGATCTAGTCACCATTATTCCCCTACGGAATGTGAGTGCATAATCACAAATCTGCATTTGCTACCCAGGTGTGTCGAGGGTTTTGAACTTATATAGAAAGCCAAGATTCAATAGAGCACACAGCCTACAAAAGCGCCTTTTTTTTTTTTTTTGGCAATCACGCAATGCCTCCAGGGGCTAAAAATAAACAGATAAATAAAAGCAAGCATCGGCACAAACAAACAAACAGACACCTGTGCCGTGCGGTAAACAAGCACGTGGAGGGGGAAAGCTGTCTCCAATTAGACAAAGTAGTAATCTTGTTCTGACAGAGGGGATTATATTTTGTTCCTGGTGTGACTGGGGAAGCGATTTCATTTCCTGTAAAAAGCCCTCCCGACACTCCACAGCTACCTGACTCAGCTGCTCGGAGGACTCAAATTCAGTGTGAGATAACAGCTAATCATTTGTCACCCCGAGAAGCAATTCCCCACAATCGGAGAGGAGAGCGCACCACTTTACTCCGAGTCCTCTGTCAGGCGCACGAGAAATTGCATTCTGCCGCTCCTAACCTCTGCTCCTCAGAGCAAACCCCCAACAACAGTTGACTTCATCAAAAAAGAGCAAAAAATGTGCGGAGAAAAAAGAAGGGACCCCCCCCCCCCCCCCCCGCCTCACCCACCCCCACCCCAATGTGCCAATCAGGAAGAGCCCACCCTGCGCTGCCCCTGATCCCAGAGAGAAGCCTCCCAGGATGCACTTGCAGACGCCTCACAGCTGTTTCCCCTCCCAGAATTCCTTGAGGTGTTCCACTATGTCGCACTTTTCTGCCATCTTAATCAGTGGGAGATGTTGCCGGTCGCACCGTTCCACAGCCTGCCGGGGAACATTCTTTTAGTTCCATCCAGTTCCAAAATGGTCCGTGCTCTCCTTTCTCCCAGACCAGGCCAACCCAACACACACACCCACAAACACACACTATGACATTAAACTTCCTTCCATTCCTCTCACCTGGCTCTTTTATGCTCCTTAAAGAACTTCTGTTGTCTTGGCAACAAGATAAGACAGCCTATATTTTGTTGCTGTTTTTTTTTTTTTTTTTAAGTGCAAAGAAAACTTCCTTATTAGTAAATATCATTTAAGAACTCAGCAGGAGAGAAAAAAAATGACCTCACTATCAGTTCACAAGGTTTTTAATTTGTGTTACTGAACTCGCTCTGGGAAGGTAGCCACACTGCATTGGCTATACTTAATTACATTATAGACGGCACCAACTCCTCCACACAGACGACAGGAGAGAGAGAGAGAGAGCAAGGGAAAGAGAGAGAGAGAGAGAGAGAGAGAGCAGAGAAGACGACGACGAAAGAAGAAACAAATACAATATCGCCAGTGTGCAAAAGCACCTCTAACAAAGTAGCAAATTTAGTGATTTATTTGAAAAGGGGCCTCCTTTATTAGATTAGAAATGGCATATTAGTGTCAGTTTAAAAAGCCTAACCTCATAAGGAGTCGGTGAAACGGCAGCATCTGTATAACGGTGCTTGTGTTGATTTGCGTAAACACTCAGGCTGTGTGCTCCAGATAAGGTCTGAAGCACAGATACCGTACCGTACTAACTGACCTGTGGAGAGCCTGTGTGCTTTAGTGTAAAGGACAGAGAGAGCGAGAGAAGAGAGAGAGAGAGAGAGAGAGAGAGAGAGAGAGAGAGAGAGAGAGAGAGAGAGAGAGAGAGAGAGAGAGAGAGAGAGAGAGAGAGAGAGGTGGGGAAAAGAGGTTATACGTGTGAAATGTCTTATCTTCTCTGCCTAAAAAGGAATGTGTGTGTTGTGTGTGTGTATAACACCTCACCATGCCACACTTCTTCACAGTTACTAACAGCAACTAATATGAGCTGTTTCTGTCTCTGTTCCTGAGTGTGTATATATGTGTGTGTGTGTGTGTGTGTGTACACATGCAGAGGATAACTACAAAAGCACACACACACACACGCACACACACACACACACACACACACACACACACACACACTCATTAAATGCAGTACATGTGTGCCCATGCTGAGTCTCTATGCATGGAGTAAGCAGCAGTAAGGCAACTTACTTACAGGAGAAAGATGCTTCAGTAAGACATCTGAACACACTCACATGCAAACAGAGACTTTAGATAGCCGCAGAACCTGCATCAAGGATGCACAATGTTTTGACAAGGCTTCTGGAAAAGCAAAAATGCTTCTACAAAATCATCTATTTTAGAATATTGCTCTCTGTAACTTATTTATTTAACTCCTGCACAGGGAGAGAGCAGAAAGTGTCCACCCGTCGGAAATTTAAGCAGGTTTGCACAGACACAAATTCCCCGAGAGGAGTGTGATTTTCTCAGGTTTAACTAAATAATGTATGCATACTTTCACTTTGGCATGATGAAGCAATTTTAGCCTTTACAACCCACAAGTCCTCAGGAGGGGGGAAAAGTCTTCCTGCATGGCTGAATTATTCAAACACTCAGGTGGAAATGCTCGGGATACTTTTCTCTTTATGCACAGAGTTTAACCCAGAAACCAGAGGAAATATCTCCTCTCTAATAGGACACTACTGGGCCATTAAAACAAGCAGGTTAAGCCAGCATTAGATTATATCATATAACAAAGAAAGTCCTTACCAGCCCTGACATAAAGGAGGAAAAAAAAATAGTATATAAATATATATAAAGTTTATAAATATGTGCATAGGTCTGTAATGTTTAAGGTTAGTGACCGAATACCAGCTAAAAAAGGTGCAGCAAAGAAACTAGTGGCAAAAAGGCAAATGTGCTGAAATTGAAGGCGTTGTAACGGGAGAAGGTCACATTTGGTTACCTCGCAGGTCTGTCAGGCTGTCTTCAGATGCACGGGGTAAAAATGGCATTCTTACTCAACAGCCCGCTGGCCGCCTGCCTGTCAGGTCTCAATAGGTGCCACGGGGGAATTCGCCCTCTCTCACACAAATCTGGGATGACACGCTCAGGAGAACTCACGGGCCACACCATTGTGTGTGCGTGTGTGTGTGTGTGTTTGTGTACGTGTGCGTTTTCTTTTCTTTTCCTTTCATTTCATTTTGAGTTCAGGTTACCCGAAGGAAAACAAAAGCCTAAAATACATTATTTGAAAAAAAAGGGAAGAAAAGAAATAATAAAATGAAGAATATAAACAGGGCAGAAGTATTGTCATCAAAGCCGTCTGACGAAGGACACCTTGTTGGTCGTGGGCTCTCAGAGGCCAAGATTCAAGGCCTTGGGGGACAAGGACAATGACATCAGCCTATTAAGCAAGGCACACACACACACACACACACACACACACACACACACACACACACACACACACCGTCAGACTCTCCACTCCAGCCAAGTGCTGACCCACAGACCCTCGTGGCCTCTTCAACGAAAAGGCAGAAAAACGAAAACAAAAGAGTGAAAAAAAAATCTCCACAAAAAACAAAGGCAAGAAAGAGAAAAAGAAATAAAGGAATAAAGAAAGACAGAAAAGAAAGAACAAGAGAAAGAAAGAACGAAGGAAAGAAAGAAAGAAAAGGCTAGAGGACTGAGTGTTTCACCATGAAGTCACAGGCATGTGCGATTCTCTTCGTCCTACACCTTGAACTCAACACCCACCGCTCAATATTTCCTGCCCTCGGTTGCCAAACAAAGAGAAGTATGTTGTCAGAATGTAATAAAAATCAATAAAACGGGAACCCCCCACCTGGGCGACGGCCCCGGTGTTAAGTTTTATACGTGTTGTAAGAGCACAGATCGTTTTCCAGGGGGGCCCTTCCTACGCCGGGCGCCGAGCGAGGCCCGGGGGCCACCGGGGAGGGCCGCGGAGCAGCACGGCTCATCCCACAGAGTCTGTCCCGGCGCCAGCTCCTCTGCATCGGAGTCAGGAAGGGAGCGCACGCAGCGCAGCGCTCCGCAACTGGACACCTCACCCGCCGCGGAAAAAAAAAACACACACGCGCGCACACACACACACACACACACACACTGGCGCTCGCGAGAAGAAGAAGAAGAAAAAAAAACAACGATACGGAAAGAAAATAAAAGAAAAAGGCAGACCTGCTCTCGAAGCGACCGACCCCGAGCACCACCTCCCCATCCGTCTCTGTTTGACCTGACCACCACCTACTCAGCCTGGCATGTCAGGGCAAACTTCCTTCGAAAGTGTTAAAAAACTTCAGGGGTCCCGCGAGACGGGCCGTGTGCCGTGGCTCTGCGGAGGTTGCCTGGTTTTTACAGGCGCTTGCTAATTTAAGTGTCAGCTCCTCGCGCCCCCATCGCGAGCGAAACCCTTTCCACGGAGGCCTCCTCTTTTTTCATAGGAAACAGCCAGTTTCTGGCAACACGTGGCCAAACAACATAAAACCCAATGTACTCTGCACTGTAAACTATCACATGTGCGACTCCCAAGCCTGAGAATGTCAAAGGGCTCGCCGCAAAAACGAAATGCTAATTGTTAGCGGTGGCTGAAGGCCGCGGCTATCTGTGGACGAGCTTAGCGAATGAATTGTAGCGAGAATTCCTTTCACCTCCATCTTTCTCCGGCATGAATCTTAGCCTTGTTTTCGAGGGGGCCAAAGTGCCTTAAATGATATTGTGCAGGGTGTTGGGTCAGCAACTACTGGGCTCGCCACTTGTGCGCCATTCCTAGCATTCAATCTGTATTAGCCAGTCTTAGTGGGTGGGTTTAGCGGGCTGTTTTTTCACGGGGTTTGGCTGAAGATAAGCCACATTTGCCGCCTAAGATTCCTGGTCCTGCCCACACACACACACACATCCACAGACACAAGCACACACACACACTCACTCACTCACACACACACACACACATACACAGACCTCTTCTTGAGTGGACAGTGGGGTCATGGCTGCTAGCACAGATTCCATTCCGAGAGTTTGAACTTAGACTAAGGGTGGAGCCGTGGCACCATCAACTCCACAGAGAAGAATGGCCATGCTACATTAAACTATCATATTCTATCAATAAATAAATAAACAAATCATTATATTCTAGAAAAACAAATCATCATGTTCTTAAAAAAATAGCTTTGTGCATCTGATGATTCCTGTAAAGCTGTTTATCTTGTGGTGTTTAATTGCTGGTTAGCTGACGACAAAACAAATGTGTGAGATGTCAAAAAAAAAAAGGTGAATGGTAAAATGGATGTGTGTATTTTCTCAGTTAACTAGAATCTTATTTGTATTAAGAGGCTCGGCTGAAATACATTTCCGCCAAGTAAATCGCATCCCATCCAAATCTGCATTCATTAAGCCTTCCCTAGCTTTTTATCAGCAGCAGAGGAGAGAGAGGGGGGGGAAGAGAAAAAAGACAGATTCAAGCATGATTTCTAATTACATTCCCTAAAGGAAGGAGGCTCATGTTCTTCTCCACTGCTCCCTCTCTCCCTCATTCGCTTACAACGGGAGAGAGGGAACATTTTGAGGACAAGGGCAAGCATTACAAAAAAAATAAAAAGAAAAAAAGAAAACATACCATGTGGATTCCTCCACGGAAAAGAGAGGGAGTTAAGACGACGAGGAAGAAGAAGGAGAGGAAGTGGAGGGGAAACAAAAATGGCTTCCATTTGCTGTTGGGTTTTGAAAGGCCATAGAGAGAGAGAGAGAGAGAGAGAAGGCCCTTGACGATGACACCTCCTCTGAGGAAAAAGACGAGGGCCTTTATCAAACAGGGGTTGCTGGTGATGGCACTCAGGCCACGGAAGTGCCACTCATCGCCACTTAAAGCGCGCTGCACTCCACCGCTTAAAAATAGACCCAAACTCGAGCCGCAAAAGAAGAACTTATGGAAAAGAACAATGCTTTAAAAAAGAAAGGGGGGGGGGAATCAATCTGTGGCTCGTTGAGGCCACATCACACTGAACAGAGATCTATTTGAGTCATTAAAGGGGGGGTGTGGGGGCGTGGGGGGGGGGGCAAACCTGCTAAAATAGTGTTTGAGACTCCACAGAGAAGGAATTATGACGGAGCTAATAAATATCCAGCAGCTTATAAATATTTGAGCGTGGCTACTCCCTGTGCTTAATGTTCTGCACACCCTAATTAAGCAGGCATCTGATAGATGCCACGTTGTAATGATGTACATCTAGCATGGAGGGACAGCAGGAGACAGAGAGAGAGGAGGGGGTGGAGCACACAGAGTGCTGCTGAGGTATAAAGACTTAACTACAGTCAAATTATTATTATTATTATTATTATTATTACTGTTATTGTTATTATCATCATTGTTATTACGATTGTTATTATTATTGCTATTATCAATCATAGTACAGTTAATACAGTAAAGTGCTATACATGTATACACACACAAACACACACACACACACATACACACACACACACACACACAGAGACTGCCATTTTTGGCATTGATTCAGTGCTCACTGTCTATCTTTCTCACTCGGACTTTACATCTCCGATAAAGTAGAACCACCTTTTCAGCAGTTAGTGCCTGTTTAAGGGCTACTGTTATTTCAGTCCACCTATTTTGTAAATTTCCTGCTAAATTTTGCAGTAGTGAAACTGGTCGGTGCTCTCGGCCGTTCTGCTGATGAGGTCAAATTGGCCTGGAAGACTTGCTTTGCCAAGCACTATTTGAACTGTGATACAGTGCAGCTCCGGGCTAGCAGGGCTGTGGGGCGAAACCCACACAGTCTGCACCGCGCTCCCACATCCACCCAGCGCGGCAGCTCTTCCACTTCACATGCACACAAAAAAAGGAAGTGTCAAACACAGCGACAGAACGAGTGTGCTGAGTGCAACACGTCCTCAGCACCTCGCTATGCACCGTACTAATAGATCTGGTGGTCAACAGTTAATGAACCCAAATTAGACTCTGTTGTTTTTATATATATAAAAGGTGACACATTCATACCGTGTGGCTCCTAGTGACATTATCGACACCCTATAAACGGCCAAACAATCGCCATAAAGAGAGGAAGCTACGACGTCTTTTAGCAGAATTTATGGTGCTGACATAAGAACAGAAACTCTGAAATGATTTGGTACTCAGGGGGATGTTGAGAAGTGCGCTAAACTTTATTTGATTCTTCTGGGCTTCCCCTAATTTTAGGCCTGACTGGGTCAGTGGCAGTCCAGTAAGAATGCCTTTTCAATACTCCCGCTTCAGAACTATGCCCTTTTGTGTTCTGTGCGTGAGCAAAAACCCACTTCATTTAAGGATCGGAGGGTTGTACAGAAATAAATGTAAAAAAAAAACTACAACAACAATAGCAACGACAACAAAACCATCAAGTCTGAAGTCGAACTTTACAGCTCAATTATTTTTTACATTTGATTCATGTGCTAAGCAGCTGATTGGTGTAGATTAATAAATGGAATTGTCAGTTTGGCAGAGTTCCATGCCCCTGTCTAAATGTGTGTGTCTGTGTGTGTATGTGTGTGTGTGTGTGTGTGTGTGTGTGAGAGAGAGAGAGAGAGAAGGTAGTGGAGTCAGGCATGGTAGAGATCTTCTCAGGTATACGTGTACAGGGCTGATTCAATTATCACAGCAGTGCATTCTGGTCAGGGCTAATGCCTCCCGCGCCGAGGCAGAAGGGGCTGCCTTCTCTCTGACAGCCTCTCCCTCTCTCTCTTTCTCTCTCTCCCTCTCTCCCTCTGCCTCCCTCCCTTCCTCTCTTTCTCTTTCCGCCTCTGTCTCTCTCGCTCCAGCCCTCCCCCTCCCCTCCTCTCTCTCCCCCTCTCCCCAGCTCTCAGTTCTTATTACAGTGCAAACACGGCTGCCAAGTGGCCGTGCAACAAGCCTAATGAGGACATTATTCTATTTACCTTAAGATAAGGTGAGTTGCCTGGCTAGATAAAGCTCAGATAATGGCTTGTTTGAACAGCCAGGGTGCATGTAGGTACGCTGGCATTTGCGAGCAGTCACGGCAAAGCCCCGGGAAAGCGGAGGGGGCTTGTTAAAGTGCACTAGAAATACCCTTTCATCTGTAAAGAGTACTTCCCTACAGTCGAGCTTTATGCATTGGAGTGCAAAAAGAGAAGGGAGAGAAATGACATGCAGCCCACATAGGGATGTTAGCCGATGACGGCTAAACTGTTGTTTTTTTTATATAGAGTGGGTGGGAGGGGAGGGGAGGGGAGGGGAGGGGGGGAGACAACCGTGAGGAATATGCCTCGTATCGCCCGTGCACTATGCTAATTGCTAACTGATATTTTCCCAGGGGTGCCCGGGTGCGTGGCTGCGTAACGGTTGACCCACGGAGCTTCCCCGGCGGAGGGGGAAAAGGTCGCGCGTGAGCCCTTTATTTTATCATCGCCGCTACACGGCTCCCCGGAGCTCTCTTCAGATTTAGAGCATCTCTCTCTCTCTCTCTATCGCCGCGCATCCTCAAATTTATCACCTATTGACCGCGGTCAGGGAGAAGGTCATAAATACACGGGCGATGGCTCTGACGGATGGACGGACGGACGGACGGACGGACGGACACGTAACGCCCACGGCCCGGCGTGGCTCAATAGGAGAGCCGCCACCGCAGCTCAGCAGAGGAGAAACAAAAGAGGAATACACAACCACAAGAAGAGACAGCGAGAGAGAGAGAGAGACAGACAGACAGAGGGAGAGAGAGAGAGAGAGAGAGAGAGAGAGAGAGAGAGAAGTAGACAGAGGAAGGGAGACAGGAAAGAAAAAAAAGGGGTATCCGCGGCTGTCAATTTTGCGTATTTACACTTCCTGATTCAACAAAAAAAAAAGCGCCCTATTTTTGTCCCCCGGTAGCACCTATAGTGTGGCAGATGTGTGTCTCCTGCATGTGACCTGAGCGTGGCCTGGAGCGATCACTCTCTCCCTCTCTCTCTCTCTCTCTCCCTCTGCCTGCCTCCCTGCCTGGCTGGCTGGGTAATTTCTCGCTCACATTCCCCCCGTCGATCGCAGGGAGCCCTTCTGAGGGTGAGAGAAACTGACAGGGCCCCTACTCTCCGGGGCAGAACTTTCCAGTCAAGTGCATCAGCGGCCTGAAAATCGCTTATGAATAGTCATTAGGCCTTCATTACAAACCCCTCACAACCCCGTTCATCCTGAGCAACCAAATGCCTTTTGTCATCTTCACAAGGTGCATCATTTAATTGCCAATTGATTTTTTTTTCTCCCGCCTATATGACAACATGTCACATAGCAAAATGCAGCCTCCTTCATGCCCCCAAGGGGCACAGAGAAGCCTCTGCTTCCTAGCTCACCGTGAATGTTTTTCACAAGCAGACCTGGGCGAGCTTAAGAGCTCTCCGACACAATATTCATAATTAATGCTAAATCATAAAGGACAAATATGAGAGATCATCTGCACGTGGTCAGGGGCTTTTGAAGGTTTATAATGCATTATTTATTCAGCGTCATCATCACTACCGTTATTTCTCATTATTATCGTCGTAACCTGGGCTGTTGTATCGGCGGTTCGGGGGAGTGTGAGAGGACAAGCGTGGAGAAGCATGGGAGACCTACAGATATGTCTGCTCTGTGAGGAAATGCTCACAGGGAATGTCAATTACATGAACAGCTGCGGTGTACCTTTGAGCTTTGCACCGAATGTAGGACAACTGCCCTGATCGCAATGGAGTGAAGCCATCACATGTCGCCTGGGCTACATTTTTGTGACAGGTGAACAGGCAGCCTTTCCAATTTCTCTTGTAGACATGC
>NC_085016.1:6208223-6210723 GCF_963854185.1 Sardina pilchardus
TGTGTGCGTGTGTTTAAAGGGGCACGCTGTGTGTGTGTGTGTGTGTGTGTGTGTGTGTGTGTGTCATGAGGGGGCTTAAAATGGCTCAGTGAGGAGAATTTTTTTTGAGGGGAGTGGGCTCAGATGGGCTAAAGATCAGAGAGGAACTATCCAGGTGAGAAGCTAAAGGCCCCTTCCCCCAACACACACACACACACACACACACATTGGCTGGTCTCATTCAGATGATAATGAGTGCGTAAATCACATCTGCTCCTGCACACCCCCCTCCCCCGTCACACCCCCCCACCCAGCAGGCCTGGATCTTTGTCACCTGAATGGCATCCCCACCAGGTATCAGATGATCAGCAGGAAACAGCCTCTCTTTTCATCTCCACTACCTCTGCGGCCTCCAATCAGCCCAAATGAGCCTACAACCACCCCCACCAACCCCCAAACACACACACACACACACACACACTGGGCCCTTGCGCTCCTATGGGGATGCAGCCTCCAGAGGCAACTGACTGGGCATGACACTGTTACTGCATTCCAATTAGCCACTCACTCACATCAATCCGCTACAGAGACACACTGTCAGCTCCGCAGCCGCGCACACACACACACACACACACACACACACACACACACACACACACACACACACACACAGAGATGAATAAATAATAAAAAATGATTACGAAGGAGAGGATAGGCGAAAGGAGAGGCCAAGTCCACGTGGTAAATACAATAACGGCTAAACGATACGAGACAGAGGGGAAACCTCAGGAGAGCTGGAACCCGCTCGTTGTGGTCAAACGCAGGCTATATGGGGTTCAGCTAGGGCTCAGACTACGGATGTGGTGTGTGTGTGTGTGTGTGTTGTGTGTGTGTGTGTGTGTGTGTGTGTGTGTGTGTGTGTGTGTGTGTGTGTGTGTGTGTTGGTCCGGAGGTGAGGGACAGGCTGGGGTCTCTGTGCCCACCTCCGTGGTGAGCAGGGGGAAGAGAGGTAAGGAGAGGAGAAAGCAGAGGTAGCTTCGCTAAACGCTCCGGCGGTGTGTGGACTCCCAGGTCATAAGTAATGCATGATGTGGGTGTAAACACCATCGCAGCAGTTTTGTCGACAGCAACGGACGCTGCATGCTTTTTTTTTTCTGCTCTTCCTTTCTTTTTTTTCCTCCCTCTTTTTTTTTCGCCTCATGTTTCTTCTACCTTTTCACTGCCCCGGTGAGAGAGAGAGAATGAGAGAGAGAAAGAGAGAGAAAGAGAGATACATTTTTAATCACAAGGATAGAGAGAGAGAGAGCG
This sequence comes from Sardina pilchardus, assembly GCF_963854185.1. NCBI lineage: Eukaryota > Metazoa > Chordata > Actinopteri > Clupeiformes > Clupeidae > Sardina > Sardina pilchardus. Next base: position 6,209,511 of record NC_085016.1, read on the forward strand.
AGAGAGAGAGACAGAGAGAGAGACAAAAGGTTTCTTCTCCGCACGAATAAACAGCCAGTCGCTTCTAATAATGCTTTCTGACCAGACCTCAACAGAGAGACCTCCTAAGGACCTTTCTCATGCTAAACACACCTCTGTATGGCCTAATCTTCAGTGGGGCAGCTTAAAGCACCCCCCCCCCCCACACACACACACACACACACACACCACACACACCTCAGCTTTATTGCATCATATTGCCAGTTGTCATGACAAAGACCCCTATATCTATGTCATCTCTTCCAGACCACAACATCCAGTGTGTGCAGAAGTGAATTAATTCTTGTTGAAGAGGATTTGACTTAAACACGGCATCATCAACTCATTTTCACCTTCCCTGAGGCTGGGCAATTTAACAAACACTTCCTGATGGCAATGATCATTAAGATATGTCAGTGCTATTACAAGTAAAAAAAAAAGACGCATGGATCTAATTTTGATTGCAACTCAGTTGACAAATGATGAGAATATACTCCGTTTTTACAATAGAATGTATTCTGCAAACAAAAGATTTTTTTTTTACCAAAATTTGCATGAATGTCTCTCCCTTACATAATTGAGCAGTTTCTTTGACAAGAGGTGTGATGGGAGCTGAGAATGGCACACTGCAGAGTTCTATGTGTAAAAAGGAAAATTTCATCTGAAGGTTTTCTTTTTTTTATTTCTTCTACTCCCCCCCCCCCCTCCCCCTTCTCCTCCTTCTCCTATTCTCCTCTATCCCTTTCTCTCCTCCCTCTCTCCCCGTCTCTCCTCCTCCACCCTTGGGTTCAGCCTCCCGTGTTTCCATCAATCCTGAGCTTTTTTGATCTGGAGCATGAAAGAGAGAGCGCGTGTGAATGCCGAGGTACCTGGGGTATGGAAAGGTGCTAATTAGGCGAGCAGGGATAATTGATGTGTAGATTACGGCGCGAACAAATGCTTCGACTTGTTTGTTCTTCGCACTTTTACTGTGCCCTCCTCCCACCTACCCCCGTCTCTCTCTCTCTCTCTCTCTCTCTCTCTCTCTCTCTCTCTCTCTCTCTCTCTCTCTCTCTCTCTCTCTCTCTCTCTCTCTCTCTCTCCCCCTGGCCCTCTACACCGCCCCCCCCCCATCCCACCTCCACTCCCCCTCACCCCCTCTTTACCTCAACCTTAATGAACATTTTACCTGCCTTGTTAAGGCAAGGCTTAGCCT
>NC_085016.1:6215723-6228223 GCF_963854185.1 Sardina pilchardus
AATTAGACAAAGTAGTAATCTTGTTCTGACAGAGGGGATTATATTTTGTTCCTGGTGTGACTGGGGAAGCGATTTCATTTCCTGTAAAAAGCCCTCCCGACACTCCACAGCTACCTGACTCAGCTGCTCGGAGGACTCAAATTCAGTGTGAGATAACAGCTAATCATTTGTCACCCCGAGAAGCAATTCCCCACAATCGGAGAGGAGAGCGCACCACTTTACTCCGAGTCCTCTGTCAGGCGCACGAGAAATTGCATTCTGCCGCTCCTAACCTCTGCTCCTCAGAGCAAACCCCCAACAACAGTTGACTTCATCAAAAAAGAGCAAAAAATGTGCGGAGAAAAAAGAAGGGACCCCCCCCCCCCCCTCACCCACCCCCACCCCAATGTGCCAATCAGGAAGAGCCCACCCTGCGCTGCCCCTGATCCCAGAGAGAAGCCTCCCAGGATGCACTTGCAGACGCCTCACAGCTGTTTCCCCTCCCAGAATTCCTTGAGGTGTTCCACTATGTCGCACTTTTCTGCCATCTTAATCAGTGGGAGATGTTGCCGGTCGCACCGTTCCACAGCCTGCCGGGGAACATTCTTTTAGTTCCATCCAGTTCCAAAATGGTCCGTGCTCTCCTTCCTCCCAGACCAGGCCAACCCAACACACACACACACAAACACACACTATGACATTAAACTTCCTTCCATTCCTCTCACCTGGCTCTTTTATGCTCCTTAAAGAACTTCTGTTGTCTTGGCAACAAGATAAGACAGCCTATATTTTGTTGCTGTTTTTTTTTTTTTTTTTTTAAGTGCAAAGAAAACTTCCTTATTAGTAAATATCATTTAAGAACTCAGCAGGAGAGAAAAAAAATGACCTCACTATCAGTTCACAAGGTTTTTAATTTGTGTTACTGAACTCGCTCTGGGAAGGTAGCCACACTGCATTGGCTATACTTAATTACATTATAGACGGCACCAACTCCTCCACACAGACGACAGGAGAGAGAGAGAGAGAGCAAGGGAAAGAGAGAGAGAGAGAGAGAGAGAGAGAGCAGAGAAGACGACGACGAAAGAAGAAACAAATACAATATCGCCAGTGTGCAAAAGCACCTCTAACAAAGTAGCAAATTTAGTGATTTATTTGAAAAGGGGCCTCCTTTATTAGATTAGAAATGGCATATTAGTGTCAGTTTAAAAAGCCTAACCTCATAAGGAGTCGGTGAAACGGCAGCATCTGTATAACGGTGCTTGTGTTGATTTGCGTAAACACTCAGGCTGTGTGCTCCAGATAAGGTCTGAAGCACAGATACCGTACCGTACTAACTGACCTGTGGAGAGCCTGTGTGCTTTAGTGTAAAGGACAGAGAGAGCGAGAGAAGAGAGAGAGAGAGAGAGAGAGAGAGAGGTGGGGAAAAGAGGTTATACGTGTGAAATGTCTTATCTTCTCTGCCTAAAAAGGAATGTGTGTGTTGTGTGTGTGTATAACACCTCACCATGCCACACTTCTTCACAGTTACTAACAGCAACTAATATGAGCTGTTTCTGTCTCTGTTCCTGAGTGTGTATATATGTGTGTGTGTGTGTGTGTGTGTGTGTGTGTGTGTGTGTGTGTGTGTGTGTGTACACATGCAGAGGATAACTACAAAAGCACACACACACACACACACACACACACACACACACACACACACTCATTAAATGCAGTACATGTGTGCCCATGCTGAGTCTCTATGCATGGAGTAAGCAGCAGTAAGGCAACTTACTTACAGGAGAAAGATGCTTCAGTAAGACATCTGAACACACTCACATGCAAACAGAGACTTTAGATAGCCGCAGAACCTGCATCAAGGATGCACAATCTTTTGACAAGGCTTCTGGAAAAGCAAAAATGCTTCTACAAAATCATCTATTTTAGAATATTGCTCTCTGTAACTTATTTATTTAACTCCTGCACAGGGAGAGAGCAGAAAGTGTCCACCCGTCTGAAATTTAAGCAGGTTTGCACAGACACAAATTCCCCGAGAGGAGTGTGATTTTCTCAGGTTTAACTAAATAATGTATGCATACTTTCACTTTGGCATGATGAAGCAATTTTAGCCTTTACAACCCACAAGTCCTCAGGAGGGGGGAAAAGTCTTCCTGCATGGCTGAATTATTCAAACACTCAGGTGGAAATGCTCGGGATACTTTTCTCTTTATGCACAGAGTTTAACCCAGAAACCAGAGGAAATATCTCCTCTCTAATAGGACACTACTGGGCCATTAAAACAAGCAGGTTAAGCCAGCATTAGATTATATCATATAACAAAGAAAGTCCTTACCAGCCCTGACATAAAGGAGGAAAAAAAAAATAGTATATAAATATATATAAAGTTTATAAATATGTGCATAGGTCTGTAATGTTTAAGGTTAGTGACCGAATACCAGCTAAAAAAGGTGCAGCAAAGAAAGTAGTGGCAAAAAGGCAAATGTGCTGAAATTGAAGGCGTTGTAACGGGAGAAGGTCACATTTGGTTACCTCGCAGGTCTGTCAGGCTGTCTTCAGATGCACGGGGTAAAAATGGCATTCTTACTCAACAGCCCGCTGGCCGCCTGCCTGTCAGGTCTCAATAGGTGCCACGGGGGAATTCGCCCTCTCTCACACAAATCTGGGATGACACGCTCAGGAGGCCACACCATTGTGTGTGTGTGTGTGTGTGTGTGTTTGTGTACGTGTACGTTTTCTTTTCTTTTCCTTTCATTTCATTTTGAGTTCAGGTTACCCGAAGGAAAACAAAAGCCTAAAATACATTATTTGAAAAAAAAAGGGAAGAAAAGAAATAATAAAATGAAGAATATAAACAGGGCAGAAGTATTGTCATCAAAGCCGTCTGACGAAGGACACCTTGTTGGTCGTGGGCTCTCAGAGGCCAAGATTCAAGGCCTTGGGGGACAAGGACAATGACATCAGCCTATTAAGCAAGGCACACACACACACACACACACACACACACACACACACACACACACACACACACACACCGTCAGACTCTCCACTCCAGCCAAGTGCTGACCCACAGACCCTCGTGGCCTCTTCAACGAAAAGGCAGAAAAACGAAAACAAAAGAGTGAAAAAAAAGCTCCACAAAAAACAAAGGCAAGAAAGAGAAAAAGAAATAAAGGAATAAAGAAAGACAGAAAAGAAAGAACAAGAGAAAGAAAGAACGAAGGAAAGAAAGAAAGAAAAGGCTAGAGGACTGAGTGTTTCACCATGAAGTCACAGGCATGTGCGATTCTCTTCGTCCTACACCTTGAACTCAACACCCACCGCTCAATATTTCCTGCCCTCGGTTGCCAAACAAAGAGAAGTATGTTGTCAGAATGTAATAAAAATCAATAAAACGGGAACCCCCCACCTGGGCGACGGCCCCGGTGTTAAGTTTTATACGTGTTGTAAGAGCACAGATCGTTTTCCAGGGGGGCCCTTCCTACGCCGGGCGCCGAGCGAGGCCCGGGGGCCACCGGGGAGGGCCGCGGAGCAGCACGGCTCATCCCACAGAGTCTGTCCCGGCGCCAGCTCCTCTGCATCGGAGTCAGGAAGGGAGCGCACGCAGCGCAGCGCTCCGCAACTGGACACCTCACCCGCCGCGGAAAAAAAAAACACACGCGCGCACACACACACACACACACACACACTGGCGCTCGCGAGAAGAAGAAGAAAAAAAAAAAAACAACGATACGGAAAGAAAATAAAAGAAAAACGCAGACCTGCTCTCGAAGCGACCGACCCCTGAGCACCACCTCCCCATCCGTCTCTGTTTGACCTGACCACCACCTACTCAGCCTGGCATGTCAGGGCAAACTTCCTTCGAAAGTGTTAAAAAACTTCAGGGGTCCCGCGAGACGGGCCGTGTGCCGTGGCTCTGCGGAGGTTGCCTGGTTTTTACAGGCGCTTGCTAATTTAAGTGTCAGCTCCTCGCGCCCCCATCGCGAGCGAAACCCTTCCACGGAGGCCTCCTCTTTTTTCATAGGAAACAGCCAGTTTCTGGCAACACGTGGCCAAACAACATAAAACCCAATGTACTCTGCACTGTAAACTATCACATGTGCGACTCCCAAACCTGAGAATGTCAAAGGGCTCGCCGCAAAAACGAAATGCTAATTGTTAGCGGTGGCTGAAGGCCGCGGCTATCTGTGGACGAGCTTAGCGAATGAATTGTAGCGAGAATTCCTTTCACCTCCATCTTTCTCCGCCATGAATCTTAGCCTTGTTTTCGAGGGGGCCAAAGTGCCTTAAATGATATTGTGCAGGGTGTTGGGTCAGCAACTACTGGGCTCGCCACTTGGGCTTCATTCCTAGCATTCAATCTGTATTAGCCAGTCTTAGTGGGTGGGTTTAGCGGGCTGTTTTTTTCACGGGGTTTGGCTGAAGATAAGCCACATTTGCCGCCTAAGATTCCTGGTCCTGCCCACACACACACACACATCCACAGACACAAGCACACACACTCACTCACTCACACACACACACACATACACAGACCTCTTCTTGAGTGGACAGTGGGGTCATGGCTGCTAGCACAGATTCCATTCCGAGAGTTTGAACTTAGACTAAGGGTGGAGCCGTGGCACCATCAACTCCACAGAGAAGACCGGCCATGCTACATTAAACTATCATATTCTATCAATAAATAAATAAACAAATCATTATATTCTAGAAAAACAAATCATCATATTCTTAAAAAAATAGCTTTGTGCATCTGATGATTCCTGTAAAGCTGTTTATCTTGTGGTGTTTAATTGCTGGTTAGCTGACGACAAAACAAATGTGTGAGATGTCAAAAAAAAAAGGTGAATGGTAAAATGGATGTGTGTATTTTCTCAGTTAACTAGAATCTTATTTGTATTAAGAGGCTCGGCTGAAATACATTTCCGCCAAGTAAATCGCATCCCATCCAAATCTGCATTCATTAAGCCTTCCCTAGCTTTTTATCAGCAGCAGAGGAGAGAGAGGGGGGGGGGAAGAGAAAAAAGACAGATTCAAGCATGATTTCTAATTACATTCCCTAAAGGAAGGAGGCTCATGTTCTTCTCCACTGCTCCCTCTCTCCCTCATTCACTTACAACGGGAGAGAGGGAACATTTTGAGGACAAGGGCAAGCATTACAAAAAAAAGAAAAAGAAAAAAAGAAAACATACCATGTGGATTCCTCCACGGAAAAGAGAGGGAGTTAAGACGACGAGGAAGAAGAAGGAGAGGAAGTGGAGGGGAAACAAAAATGGCTTCCATTTGCTGTTGGGTTTTGAAAGGCCATAGAGAGAGAGAGAGAGAGGGAAGGCCCTTGACGATGACACCTCCTCTGAGGAAAAAGACGAGGGCCTTTATCAAACAGGGGTTGCTGGTGATGGCACTCAGGCCACGGAAGTGCCACTCATCGCCACTTAAAGCGCGCTGCACTCCACCGCTTAAAAATAGACCCAAACTCGAGCCGCAAAAGAAGAACTTATGGAAAAGAACAATGCTTTAAAAAAGAAAGGGGGGGGGGGGGAATCAATCTATGGCTCGTTGAGGCCACATCACACTGAACAGAGATCTATTTGAGTCATTAAAGGGGGGGTGTGGGGGCGTGGGGGGGGGGCAAACCTGCTAAAATAGTGTTTGAGACTCCACAGAGAAGGAATTATGACGGAGCTAATAAATATCCAGCAGCTTATAAATATTTGAGCGTGGCTACTCCCTGTGCTTAATGTTCTGCACACCCTAATTAAGCAGGCATCTGATAGATGCCACGTTGTAATGATGTACATCTAGCATGGAGGGACAGCAGGAGACAGAGAGAGAGGAGGGGGTGGAGCACACAGAGTGCTGCTGAGGTATAAAGACTTAACTACAGTCAAATTATTATTATTATTATTATTATTATTATTATTATTATTATTATTATTGTTATCATCATTGTTATTACGATTGTTATTATTATTGCTATTATCAATCATAGTACAGTTAATACAGTAAAGTGCTATACATGTATACACACACAAACACACACACACACACACATACACACACACACACACACACAGACTGCCATTTTTGGCATTGATTCAGTGCTCACTGTCTATCTTTCTCACTCGGACTTTACATCTCCGATAAAGTAGAACCACCTTTTCAGCAGTTAGTGCCTGTTTAAGGGCTACTGTTATTTCAGTCCACCTATTTTGTAAATTTCCTGCTAAATTTTGCAGTAGTGAAACTGGTCGGTGCTCTCGGCCGTTCTGCTGATGAGGTCAAATTGGCCTGGAAGACTTGCTTTGCCAAGCACTATTTGAACTGTGATACAGTGCAGCTCCGGGCTAGCAGGGCTGTGGGGCGAAACCCACACAGTCTGCACCGCCGCTCCCACATCCACCCAGCGCGGCAGCTCTTCCACTTCACATGCACACAAAAAAAGGAAGTGTCAAACACAGCGACAGAACGAGTGTGCTGAGTGCAACACGTCCTCAGCACCTCGCTACGCACCGTACTAATAGATCTGGTGGTCAACAGTTAATGAACCCAAATTAGACTCTGTTGTTTTTATATATAAAAGGTGACACATTCATACCGTGTGGCTCCTAGTGACATTATCGACACCCTATAAACGGCCAAACAATCGCCATAAAGAGAGGAAGCTACGACGTCTTTTAGCAGAATTTATGGTGCTGACATAAGAACAGAAACTCTGAAATGATTTCGTACTCAGGGGGATGTTGAGAAGTGCGCTAAACTTTATTTGATTCTTCTGGGCTTCCCCTAATTTTAGGCCTGACTGGGTCAGTGGCAGTCCAGTAAGAATGCCTTTTCAATACTCCCGCTTCAGAACTATGCCCTTTTGTGTTCTGTGCGTGAGCAAAAACCCACTTCATTTAAGGATCGGAGGGTTGTACAGAAATAAATGTAAAAAAAAAACTACAACAACAATAGCAACGACAACAAAACCATCAAGTCTGAAGTCAAAATTTACAGCTCAATTATTTTTACATTTGATTCATGTGCTAAGCAGCTGATTGGTGTAGATTAATAAATGGAATTGTCAGTTTGGCAGAGTTCCGTGCCCCTGTCTAAATGTGTGTGTCTGTGTGTGTATGTGTGTGTGTGTGTGTGTGTGTGTGTGAGAGAGAGAGAGAGAGAAGGTAGTGGAGTCAGGCATGGTAGAGATCTTCTCAGGTATACGTGTACAGGGCTGATTCAATTATCACAGCAGTGCATTCTGGTCAGGGCTAATGCCTCCCGCGCCGAGGCAGAAGGGGCTGCCTTCTCTCTGACAGCCTCTCCCTCTCTCTCTTTCTCTCTCTCCCTCTCTCCCTCTGCCTCCCTCCCTTCCTCTCTTTCTCTTTCCGCCTCTGTCTCTCTCGCTCCAGCCCTCCCCCTCCCCTCCTCTCTCTCCCCCTCTCCCCAGCTCTCAGTTCTTATTACAGTGCAAACACGGCTGCCAAGTGGCCGTGCAACAAGCCTAATGAGGACATTATTCTATTTACCTTAAGATAAGGTGAGTTGCCTGGCTAGATAAAGCTCAGATAATGGCTTGTTTGAACAGCCAGGGTGCATGTAGGTACGCTGGCATTTGCGAGCAGTCACGGCAAAGCCCCGGGAAAGCGGAGGGGGCTTGTTAAAGTGCACTAGAAATACCCTTTCATCTGTAAAGAGTACTTCCCTACAGTCGAGCTTTATGCATTGGAGTGCAAAAAGAGAAGGGAGAGAAATGACATGCAGCCCACATAGGGATGTTAGCCGATGACGGCTAAACTGTTGTTTTTTTTATATAGAGTGGGTGGGAGGGGAGGGGAGGGGAGGGGAGGGGGGGAGACAACCGTGAGGAATATGCCTCGTATCGCCCGTGCACTATGCTAATTGCTAACTGATATTTTCCCAGGGGTGCCCGGGTGCGTGGCTGCGTAACGGTTGACCCACGGAGCTTCCCCGGCGGAGGGGGAAAAGGTCGCGCGTGAGCCCTTTATTTTATCATCGCCGCTACACGGCTCCCCGGAGCTCTCTTCAGATTTAGAGCATCTCTCTCTCTCTCTCTATCGCCGCGCATCCTCAAATTTATCACCTATTGACCGCGGTCAGGGAGAAGGTCATAAATACACGGGCGATGGCTCTGACGGATGGACGGACGGACGGACGGACGGACGGACGGACACGTAACGCCCACGGCCCGGCGTGGCTCAATAGGAGAGCCGCCACCGCAGCTCAGCAGAGGAGAAACAAAAGAGGAATACACAACCACAAGAAGAGACAGCGAGAGAGAGAGAGAGACAGACAGACAGAGGGAGAGAGAGAGACAGAGAAAGAGAGAGAGAGAAGTAGACAGAGGAAGGGAGACAGGAAAGAAAAAAAAGGGGTATCCGCGGCTGTCAATTTTGCGTATTTACACTTCCTGATTCAACAAAAAAAAAGCGCCCTATTTTTGTCCCCCGGTAGCACCTATAGTGTGGCAGATGTGTGTCTCCTGCATGTGACCTGAGCGTGGCCTGGAGCGATCACTCTCTCTCTCTCTCTCTCTCTCTCTCCCTCTCTCCCTCTCCCTCGCGCGCTGCCTGCCTGCCTCCCTGCCTGGCTGGCTGGGTAATTTCTCGCTCACATTCCCCCCGTCGATCGCAGGGAGCCCTTCTGAGGGTGAGAGAAACTGACAGGGCCCCTACTCTCCGGGGCAGAACTTTCCAGTCAAGTGCATCAGCGGCCTGAAAATCGCTTATGAATAGTCATTAGGCCTTCATTACAAACCCCTCACAACCCCGTTCATCCTGAGCAACCAAATGCCTTTTGTCATCTTCACAAGGTGCATCATTTAATTGCCAATTGATTTTTTTTTCTCCCGCCTATATGACAACATGTCACATAGCAAAATGCAGCCTCCTTCATGCCCCCAAGGGGCACAGAGGAGCCTCTGCTTCCTAGCTCACCGTGAATGTTTTTCACAAGCAGACCTGGGCGAGCTTAAGAGCTCTCCGACACAATATTCATAATTAATGCTAAATCATAAAGGACAAATATGAGAGATCATCTGCACGTGGTCAGGGGCTTTTGAAGGTTTATAATGCATTATTTATTCAGCGTCATCATCACTACCGTTATTTCTCATTATTATCGTCGTAACCTGGGCTGTTGTATCGGCGGTTTGAGGGAGTGTGAGAGGACAAGCGTGGAGAAGCATGGGAGACCTACAGATATGTCTGCTCTGTGAGGAAATGCACACAGGGAATGTCAATTACATGAACAGCTGCGGTGTACCTTGAGCTTTGCACCGAATGTAGGACAACTGCCCTGATCGCAATGGAGTGAAGCCATCACATGTCGCCTGGGCTACATTTTTGTGACAGGTGAACAGGCAGCCTTTCAATTTCTCTGTAGACATGCCTCTCTCTCTCTCTGTCTCTCTCTCTCTGTCTCTCTCACTCTCTCTCTCTCTCTCTCTCTCTCTCTCTCTCTCTCTCTCTCTCTCTCTCTCTCTCCTCTCTCTCTCTATCTTCCTGTCTCTCTCTCTCTCTCTAACACGCTCAGCCCTGTCTGACACTTCTCATGTTCAAGCTGAACAGCCACTGAGTCTGTTATAAAAAAAAAACAGAACATGGGGGAGAGGGGAGAGGAGGGGAGAGGAGAGGGGAGGAGGGGGGGGAGCCAAATGAAAAACAAACAAAAAAATACGGTGCTATGTCAGTTCCAGCACTCGTCCAACGTGGCTAAGAGGGCAAGAAAAATATAAATAAATAACATTTTAAAAAAAACTGCTTTCTCAATTCACATTCTTCCTCACTGATCCACCCCCCACCCCCACCCCCATATCTGTCTGCATTTGTGCGCTAAGAATACGACTGCAGCTGCCATTGTAGTGGCACATCCGAATCAACAAGGTTATCAGTCAGGGTGCACCTCTCTGGGCCCCCCTGTCTCGCGTCTCCTGGGGGGACTAGACTGGCACATTGTGCTCGCGCCACAGAAAATCTAAAGAGGGGTCTGGGGAAAATAAATAAGCACGCAGGCACATAACATTATACACCTGCTTATTTACCAAACAATTTAGTGTGCCGGTGTGTGTGTGAGTGCCTGTGTGTGTGCGTGTGTGTATGTGTGTGTGTGTGTGTGCATGCGTAAGCGTGTCTCGAGCCCTGTGCTCGTTCTCTATCCTTCAAACGGGGTAAATCAGCGCAGTCGCCCCTCAACCCCCCCACTCCCCCCCGCCCCCCCCTTGACACAAAATGCTGTGCGATTATCGAGTCGGTACAGCCGTAACAAGCTGAATAATGAGGGAATTTCAGAAATGCACGAGCGCCATTATACCCCAACAATAAGAGCTCCAAGTGAGTAAACCGGTGCGGGGCAGAAGGTAGGCGGGGGGAATATAATGAGGGCAGTGTTGAAGTAATGTACTCGCCATTGTCAGGGCTCTGTAAATGCCCATTTCTTCACATACACAGGGCCAGCATTAAGCCTGCATTTCGGAGCATTTCGGAGCTCCCCTCTCTTTCTCTCTTTCTCTCTCTCTTTCTTTCTATCTCCCTCTTTCAGATTGTAAGAATGGCAATGTGGCATTTCTCTCTCTCTCTCTCTCTCTCTCTCTCTCTCTCCCTCTCCCTCTCTCTCTCTCTTCCTCATGGGCTGAAGTGGTGAGGAGGAGGGTTGGTGCCAGCCCCTGCGTCTTGAAAGCAAACATTAAAAACGTGAGACGTGCTTCGCAGGTGCAGCCGTCTTTTTTGGCGCGCGGGCGCTAATTACATATTTTCCCCGCCGCGTGACAATTAAGGTCACGGGAATAATTGCAGGTTTTTTAATCCCACTGTTAACGGGGAGTGACAAGGGGGAGTGGTCCATCAGGCCTGGTTGTCTGGAGTTCTCTCTCTCTCTCTCTCTCCCTCTCTCTCTCTGTCTGTCTCGCCGTTCTTGTTAAGGTTTGGCCCCCGCGCACCGTATGATTTAACCGTCAACACTGTCCCACCCCGCTGCACGAGGTTAAAGAAACAGAAGTTATTTACAAACGCGCTCCTTTCCGATCAGTCACACAGCGTTTAGTCCCCTCCTCCCCCTGCATCAAGTCCGCTGAAATATGTGCTCGTGTGATGCTAAAATAATGCTAGGTAATTCACAAATCATTTCTTTGGCCGGCACAGTCGTATATCATTGGCACATGTTTCGCAAAGTGTGTTTCAGCTCCCCATCTCTCTGAAGGGGGCAATTTCTGAATAGGCACATACATCACGCGAAGTGCCAAATCATTGTCTGTTTTTATTAATAAGGCCAAAATATTGCTGTTGGACAAGGCCAGCAGAAGTGCCGCGGTCTGCACTTTTCTGAAAACACGTCTGTTATTGCAGCACTCTGCAGGTGCGGGACTTTAACAGTCCATTCTGTTGGGCAGCCTCGCGGAGACTCATAAAGTCTACGCGTCAGCCTACCAGCCGTCTCCCACTCCCCCCCCCCCCCCCCCCCCCCCGCCCCCACTCCTCTCTCAGAGGGCCTAGTCCATCGAGATGAGCATCCAGAAGGAACGTGGCATATTTTACTTTTTCGGGGAGGGGTTTTGTTTCGTTTCATTTTTCACATTCGTTTCGCTTTTCGCAGCGGTGTGCTTGCTTTGGGCCCGGGCCGTCCAGGTGCTTGTCATTTCGCGGCGAGGATCCAGAAGCCCATTTAGGCCACAGAGATTTAAGGATGAGCAACTCTTAGCTATGACAGCCTCGGGCTCACGGACAGGAGACGGATGGCTGGACATTCATTTAGCACAGCCTCTGCCATTCCTCACAGCAAGAGCCGAAACCAAAATAATGACTATAAAATGACACATACGCAGACACATACAGTATCTCTCCGCGTATATATACTGTATGTAAGGGGGGGTGAACAGTGGTGGAAGGAAAAGGAACGTTCAATTCCATGCACTTTGTTTAAGTATCTCTTCCATTTGTGGATGCTAATCTTTGCAGTTCTCTCTCTTTTTTTTTTACAAGCAGTTAATATTGATTGTCGCAGAGGACAGGAGGAGATTCAATCACAATAACAGCATTCCATTATAAAGCCCACCATCTCCTGCCTCACGTCTAGCCTGCGTGCTTCCACACCGTCTCGCGGAATATTATCAAATTGATACTGACTTAAATTGATCGGGATAATGAAGGCCTGCACCTTGAAGAATAATGACCACTTATTATAATTACCATCACAATTATCAAGGTCGCCATACATAACGACGCCTGCCATGTTTGCGCTCTCCCTATGCTGAGGAACGAACACACACACACACACACACACACACACACACACAAACCCATATGGGAATACATAATAAAACTTGCATTGTTGCATTACACACTTATGAGGGTGTGACACATGTGGGCCACGTTCGGCCCAGATCAGCCCCAGAGCCCAGAGCACTCAGCCGCAGCACAGGATGCCGGGAGACATATGACATGGTGAACCGCCCCCTCTTGAGCAGACGTACACCACGTCTGATTTATTCGGAGGAATAGAGCTGCAGAGAACAGGCCGACGGGGAC
>NC_085016.1:6233223-6235723 GCF_963854185.1 Sardina pilchardus
CCTTAAACTGTTACCTTGTGCTTATAAATCCTCTCAGGTTACACCTCCGAGTGTCTGTCTGGGCCTTCTCTCCCCTCCTGTGCCTCCATCCTTATCTTCTCCCCTCCTCTCCTCTCCTCTCCTCTCCTAACTTCTCCTCTCCTCCCTCATACCCCCTCCAATCTTCTCCTCTTCGCACCCCCCATTACCTTCACTCTTCTCCTCTCCTCTTCTAAGACTACCCAGCAGCCCCAGGAGAGAGAGAGAGAGAGAGATGAATAGAGAGAGAGGGAGAGAAGAGAGAGATCTCACCCTGTAGGCCACTGATGAGCTAGGGGCCTCCTGTCCTGTGCCCTTGCCCTGTCATAGGCCCATTGAAGTCAGAGCTATCCCTTTTCAAAGGCCTCTGCCACGGCCTCAGACAGATGACGGCAATACTGCTAGTAGTGTGTGTGTGTGTGTGTGTGTGTGTGTTTGGAAGGGGGGGCTGGGGTATCGTGAAAGCCAACAAGGACAAGCTGGGCATTTAGCTGGAGGGGTGCTGTGTAGGTGTGTATCTGTGTGTGTGTGTGTGTGTGTGTGTGTGTGTGTGTGTGTGTGTGTGAGTGTGGGGGTTACTAATGGCGATGATGTGGGTAGGTAATGGGGGGGAGCACCAGGGTCTCTTTTCACCTCACTGTGGCAGACAGGAGGCTTCTGAGGCCAAGCAACAGCTGTCCCACTTCAATCAGCAACCCCACCATACCAGAGGAACGGCGGAAAAAAAAGAGTGAGAGAAAGAAAGTAAGTGGAAGAACGAGAGCAAGAGAGCGAGAGAGCAAGAGAGAGAGAGAGAGAGGGGGGGGAGTGTGCGCTACAGATGTAATGGCTAGGTTCCTCTGTTGGAAACCAGCAGTGAGCTCCACTCTACAGGTTTCTTTTATTGAAACCCATGAAGCATGCCAGTGACAAGCCCTTTCACAGACCCTGCTTCGCTCCTTGCTAACACTGCACTCTCGAAAATACCTCTCTCTGTGTCATGCTCCAAAATACCCCCTACCCGGGACACAACTTATGATGGAGGTGTGTTTCTGTAGGTATGTGAGGGTCATCGCTTAACCTCCTGCCCCCTCCCCTGAACTTCTACCCCCCCCACCCCCCCCCCCCCCCCCACCCCCAACCTTCCTCCAAGAGCTACACAGATACACATAAACAGGAAAGAAAAAAGGGGGGTGGGTCGCGGGGGCAATAAACATAACTCTTATTTATGATGTTCAATTTGCCCCCACGACTCAGCAATTCATTTTCATGATCAATTACGAAACCTTCAGGCCTCAGTAATGCGTTTTCTTCTGACTGCGGCATGCAGCTAAGATCTGCCATGTTTTTTTTCTCGTCGCTTACCTCGCTTTCCACCGGGGGGAATGTCTTCACTCAACGTACGCGTGTTTATTTCAGCTGCCGTTGTTTACTTGTGTATTTAATTTCCCCGAAGAGCAAGGGAGCAAGGCAACTATACCTACGCATAAATATGTTACTACAACAAGGTAGTGTGCGCTCCGAGATTTAAAAGAGCGCTTCACAAGTCGACGTGATGAAGGGAGAAAGAAAAACGAGTGAGCGTGTGAGGGTGTCATTTTGGAGGATTGTGGAGCGTTTCATTTGAACGGCATGCCAATTTGTACTAGTAACTCGAAACGGGTGGAGATGCAGTTGATGAAAGTGATTACCAGGTGCCTCTGCAGACTCTGACATCAAAGGTGAGAGAAATTTTAGACCGGCGCGTCTCGTCGGCGCAAACAGCCTCTCCGCCGAGGCAGTGGGGGATATTCAAATGACAAAAGCGGCCGGCGTTCCTCTCGATATTTTTTCCGCTTCTTTCTCGTAACAGGTTAGATTTAGTAAATCATTACATGCTTCTCTGGGGAATGTCGCCTGCATTCTAAACTGCAGGTCCGAGCTATTCTTTGCTCATGGACAGGAAAATTCATTTCAATATATTTACCTCTATGAATACATTTTTTGTGTGTATGTGTTTGTGTGTGTGTGTGTGTTTGTGTGTGCGTCTATGTGTGTGTCTGTCTGTGAGTGTGTGTGTGTGTGTGTGTGTGTGTGTGTGAGGGAAAGAAAATAATAAAGAATCAGAGGCTGTGTTGGGAGGAAGCATACCAAGCTGCTTGGTGGTAGTTGGAGGCTCCGCAGAACATTAGAAAGGAAATTGCACTCAGCGGGATGAAAAATCATTGTGTTACCCCAGGTGAAAAATATTGTTCCTTTGCTAAAAAGTGCATGCAAGGCAAGCCACATTATTAGAATCTTTAAATATTAATTCTTCTGCTGGGTAGTAAAGATGATCGAGTCGCAGTGTCAACTCCTTTATTTTTTCTTCCCCGAGCCACAGGAGCTCGTTCTTTCAAGAAAACCGCTTTCCTGTGTTGGTCGGCACAGCAACTGAGAAACAATCATAACAGCTAAATGTGGAGCGGAATGCAGCCATGCCTGACCTGTCTCAGAAGCTAGCAGATCTCTGCCGGACGAGAGC
>NC_085016.1:6240723-6243223 GCF_963854185.1 Sardina pilchardus
CCTCAGTCAGTCAGAGCAATGCTCTCAACAGTCATTGCTGGTGCATGACTAGATATTCCCCTGTCACATTTAAGCGACAGCTACACTCCATTCTGTTTGTGATATACATCTGTGCGGATCATTCCAGTATGCCTGGTGTCCGTGGCTGTAGATCTACCTTTGATAGCGCCGCTTTGTGCTCCTGAGGAGGAGAGCTGCAATCGACGCACCAGCGATAGGTATCTCAGAGGGATGAAATGCTAACAGCGTTCAGCAAACAAAGCCGTCTCCGAGACACACACACACATACGGTGAGATAGAGAGTCCAAAAAAAAAAAACAGAACAGGAAAATAAAAATAAAATAATGTGTCCCGTATGCAATTCACAGATAACATTCAAGCTTAGCGTAACCTGTTTCATTTTGTCTCTCTCTGTCTCTCTCTCTCTCTCTCTCTCTCTCTCTCTTCTTTCCTCGCCTGTTTCTGGGCCTTTGTGGTGGCTTGCTGCTTGGAGAAGAGGTGCACATCAGCTGTCAGCGGTAGAGGAGAACGAGCCGATGGCTCATCAAGTTTGACTTGCGCTGCTTTTGATCTGAGCCGTGACTCTGCCAGTATCTGTGCTTATCAGATACCATCACCAAAGGTCTGTTGATACAGGGGAGAGGAGTCGTTTGTTTCGGGGGTGGGGGGTGGGGGGGTTCTGGGTGACATATAATTAGGGCAGAGAGAGGTAGGACATGGTCTGCTGAATGCATCTACATCATGACTACACCAGACAGAGGGCCTGATCTTTTCCCAGTCTCTCCAAATTACCTCCACTCCTCCCCTGTTACACCTCCCCAAACACTTGCCCCCCCACCCCACCCCGTCAACCTCCCTACCCCAACCCCCCACCCCCACCACCCCCCAATCACAAAAAATATGTTATCAGCAGATACAGCCCCCACCCCCCTCCCCCTTCACTTTATTTCATTTGTGAATTACAAGAAAGATGCTATTATATATTATTAATTTCTGTTTTTTTTTTCTTCTCTTCTCTCTCTCCCTCTCTCTTTCTCTCTTCTGCTGGCTCTGGCTGTGGTGGCGAGCGAGCGAGCGGCGGATGTCGGGTGCGGTGTAATTATGTTCTAGCCGGGCAGCCATCCGTTTCCTTTCAAAAATTTACAGGATTCTTAATCACACTGCTCATTTGGGTGCGCAGTGGCGAGGACGCCGCTACACAAACAGGGCACGTCTGTTTGCCGAAGAACACCTGCTTAGCATTGATAGCAGATGTCAGTCACTGAACAGAACAACAAAATGGAGGCGAAATGGAATTAAAAATGCAAGCATCACCAACTTCTTATTATTTAGTTACTCCAAAAAATGAACTGCCATAAATGGTGTCTGGCGTACAACAAGGAAAACGCCGGCAAACTAAGAATGGTAATTGTGCCTCGGCTTACACCCCTCTTCCCCTCCCCCCATCCCCAGCCCCCTCACCTTCTCCAATTCCCCCTTTCTCCCCTCTCCCCCTAAACACACACACACACACACACACACACACCACACATACACATTAGTGTCTTCCACCTGCAATGATATGAGAATAGCCAGCATCACAGACATGATAGGATTTGACTGAAATGTTCAGCTTTTTTCCTCTCCTTTCTGCAAAAAAAAAAACATCCCTTACATTTCTAGGCTTTTGCATCAGTTTTTACTGCATAATTCATTTGCATTATAGCAGGGCCTGGTAATTAAATCTTGCCTTGGATGCGGTTGTATTTAAATGAAATGTGAATATTTTAGTGGGGGAAATGCAGAATGCTGTTAATCTAGTTTCCTCCACTTTATAAATGGATGACTATGGGCGAGCTTAGAAAGACTTTATTGTTCTTGCCAGGCCTGCTAAATGGTTACTTCTCAAGAATAATTCTTTTGAGTCAACAGCTGCATTGACAATCATGTTCGTCTACATTCCGTGTGTTTGTTTGTTTGTTTGTTTGTTTGTGTGTTTGTTTGTGTTTCACCCTCTTCTTTTTTCTCCTCCCTCTCTTATTTAAAATACCTCAGTGGACAGCTTTTGCAAGATAATGTGTCTTCAGAGGACCTACTGTAGTGGCTCACAGGTATACACACACACACACACACACACACACACACACACACACACACAATAATATGAAACACTGCACCTTTAAACTCAAGCTTGCCTGGAGATGTAATAAAATTGACATATTGATTCCTCTGGATTTACGAATGCCTGTTTCATAAACTCCATTTCCAAAGCTTAGGCCTCTTTAGAGCACTGTCATTTTTCCCCCAAATGGATCAATTATGTGCCCACGTAATCCTGTTACCTGTGAAAGCCACGCATACTTCTCCCATTTGCGGCGGTTCCCAGGCGGACAGACTCACATTATGTGCACATAAACAAAGCAGAGGTTTTTCTCTGATATTAGGAATTGTTTTCCCTCTGTATCCTGCACACAGTGCGCCGACTCTCTAAGGATTTATAAGAACTGTAAGCATATACATG
>NC_085016.1:6250723-6255723 GCF_963854185.1 Sardina pilchardus
ACACACACACACACACACACACACACACACATACATGTGTAGATGCACACACATAACATGCACACACACACACACACACACACAGCAAGGTTAAAGAGACAGGGAGGCTTTTGCTACAGTAATAATACCAGCTCCCTCAACCTCCCTCCTCCCCTACACACACACACACACACACGCACACACACACACACAACTCTGCTTACCGCCCCTCTGAAATTGTAACTGTCAGTGGAAGTACTAATTGCAGATGTGCCAGCCTGCCATTATAATAAAATCAGAGGCAATGCGGACATTAAGTGTGGCTGGCTCATTTGTGAGACTGCTGAAAAGGTAGCATAAATGAATATTTCATTACTTTAATTACTAAGGAATACTCCTTTCCGCCAGTCAGGGGATGAGTGTTGCTGTAACTAATTATGAAAAATAATAACATTAGAGATTCCGTGATTGCCCGTTTATAAGGAGGCTCGGGATGCTGGAGGACGAAGAAGCCCCAGTGAACGAATGAACGCCGTCTCTCCCAAAAATGAACAGCGGAGGAGTGAGTGTGTGTGTGTGTGTGTGTGGGGGGGGGGGGGGGGGGGGCCTGGAGAGAAGGGGACCAGGGAGGGGTCAGGGGTGGGGGGATGCAGACTAATTTGGATCTCTACCTCTGTGTATGTGTGTGTGTGTGTGTGTGTGTGTGTGTGTGTGTGTGTGTGTGTGTGTGTACCTGCCTGTCATCTGAATAATAACGGCCAACCATTTGAAGAGGACTTCCCCCACCTACACGTTTCCAACAAAGCGCTCATGCATCCAGGTGCCTCGAGCGTGACGTGCAATTTGATTAATCCTTAATTCACAACACTAAGTACCTGTGATGGTTAAGCGTCTTGAGCAACACACACACACACACAGTCTCTCTCTCTCTCTCTCTCTCTCACACACACACACACACACTTACACACACAAACATTAATGCCTTCAGTCATACATCATGCCATGCACTTTTTTGAAGTCACTTTTGCCCCTTTGTTCTTTTGTCACCTGCAGTCGCCCTTGTCAGTCTCCATGCATTATTTCACCACAACACACACCGTTTCGGGCAGTTGGTGTGACAGTCGGATCCTCAAACCCTCCCCTGTCTGACACTATAGTGAGTGGAAAATGAAAGAGAGAGTATCCTACAAGGAGCAGCCATTTTTTTTTATGGCAACGCTAATTGCAATACCCCTAAGAAGTAGGAATAACAAAGTGATAGTGAGTTTATCTCAGGAATGTTGGAACAAGACGTGGGAGCTGATAAGAAGACTGCTTCCCCTCACTGGAGGACTGGGAGGACCAGTAATTAGTGTGTGTGTGTGTGTGTGTGTGTGTGTGTGTCTGTCTGTGTGTGTGTCTCTGTGTGTGTGTGTGTGTGTGTGTGTGTGTGTGTGTGTGTGTGTGTGTGTGTGTGTGCGTGTGTGTGTGTGTGTGTGTGTGTGTGCGTGTGTGTGTGTGTGGAGGGGGGTGCTGGTCGCTCCGGTCAGACACTATGTCCTAAACACTGCAGGTAGAGGAGGCAAGACAGGAGAGACGACAGAGAGAAAGAGAGAGGGAGGGAGAGATAGAGAGAAGAGAAAGAGAGAGGGATAGCAGGAGAGGAGAGGAGAGGAGCGCCAGGGCTCCATGTCCACCCGTCTGGGAAAGGCTGCGGACAGGCTGTCCGAGTGATTATCCCCTCGCTACCTGAGGAGGTGTCTGTTTGACATTTGTGTTTGACAGCGGCGGGACAAGGGCCGTTCAGTGGGCCTCCATCTCCAGTCACAAGCGATTAGCGCCAGGGCCTTACCTTCGCACACCGACACACACACACACACACACACACACACACACACACACCCCATGACAAGCTTGCGCTCGCTCTCGCTCACTCGCGCTCTGTCCGTACACATGTCCTCCTCTATACGTGACAACTCAGCAAGGCAAAGAGGAAAAGGTTGGCTCTTTTTTTTCTCTCCATTTTCTTTCTTTTTTTCTCTCTCTTTTCTCTCTCTTCCCTCCCCCTTCCTCTGTCTCTTTCTCCTTGACACTCTTTTACCTCAGGTTGAGTGCATGTTTGAATAACAGGGCAAACGCAATTCAACCATTTCCTCTCTCTTTCTGTCTGAGCTAATGTTCAGTTAAGAGACCATTTGATCTCTGACATGTTGAAAGTGTTAAAAGTGTCTCTAATATGCAGAAAGCAAATGTCAGACACTACAGCAGAGTTCACAATATGAATACAAAATAAATTCATATTAGCATTGAATCATTGAGGGACAATTTCAAATTTCAATAGCCTTAGAGGAGATGACAGCTAGCTTCGTAGAATAAAAATAAGAAATAAGGTTGTAGTGATTGGCATATACAATTAGCAGACATTCCTGACAAGAGCTCCAGGAGGCCTTCAATCATTCCAGAAAGAGACCTAGATTTCCAGATGTCATGATACCTTAATCTGACGATCTGTTATTGATTGGTCCATGTGTCCATGACCTTGCCAGAAGTGATCTTCCACCCGACAATCAAACATACATCAAAGTGTGTGTGTGTGTGTGTGTGTGTGTGTGTGTGTGTGTGTCTGTGTGTGTGTGTGTGTCTGTGTGTGTGTGTGTGTGTGTGTGTGTGTGTGTGTGTGTGTGCGTGTGCATGCTCGTATGTGTGTGTGTGTGTGTGTGTGCGTGTGCATGCTCGTATGTGTGTGTGTGTGTGTGTGTGTGTGTGTGTGTGTGATTTTGCTGTGAACAAGCTGAAATGTTCACAGAGGCATCAGAGGCTACATCTGAGCTTTCAGTACCTTTTTTTTCTTTTTAAATATGGGTGACAACTTTGCACATGCAGTGAAAAAATAAGCAGGGAGGGTACTGGAACATTCACACCAGCACAGAGAGCAACACACACATCTCAGAACACAAACACAAACGCAATTAGCAACATGACCAACTCAGAGGAGAGATAATGAAAGGACACACACACACACACACACACACACACACACACACACACACACACACACACACACACACACACACACACACACACACACACACACACACACACACACACACATACACACACACACATGCTCAAAAGGGAGGATTTATTAGTGTTTTAACTATGTACAGTTATTTTCAGAACTACCCCACTGCAAACGTCACTTAGAACACCCAGCGAGTACAATGAACCTCCCAGCTTCATCACACTTTTTTTTTTATGCGACTTTATTTTGCGCACAAAGAAAAAAAAGAGCACACACACATACACACACACACACCCCGTTCAATTTGAAGACAGAATTTTGGTGGCAAATGTCACAGGAGCACACTGAGCATCCGCTCAAGAGGAAAATACACACATGGCAAAAGGCGAGGATGAACAGGAGATGAGAAGAGAAACACACACACACACACTCCCAATCACCTTGAAAAGATGCCGGATTACAATGAGTATTTTTTTTTTCCACTCTCCAGTTTCTAGTGAAGCACAAAATAAGGCAGGTTAGCACTTGGAGCTTCTCAGCTGTTCTCCCCCTTAAGGTGCTGGGGAGGGGCTGTATGTGATGGAGGGAATATATAACCAAACCATCCGATATCTACTGAAAAATGCAAATGTATACACTACCAACCTGAAAGGCTCCTGTTGTGTGTAATAAAGGGATATCAAAGTGTTTGCACCTGCGTCGCAAAAAAAAACAGTCACGGCTCACACCAAGTGTGTCGTGCAAATCAAACGAAAAATTAAAGAGTGAGGGGAAAACTTAACACTTGCAGATTTCTCTCTCTTTTTGACAGTTCCCGTGCGGGCATCTACAAACAACTGGCTGTGTGCACAGAGCGGAGAGGAACCACAGGAAATCAACTCTTTTGCATTTGTGTGAGAGAGAGAGTCGGAAATGAGGCATGATGTCTCTCAGAATATCATTTTTTTTTTCTTTTTTTTTTTTTCCCCGGATGCATAAAATATCCTGGCTTTGCTCGGCAAGGTACACAGCTGAATGAATGAAAAGCCCAAACGCATTCAATTATTTGCCAGTCCAATGATGTTTCAATTTCTGTGTTTGCTCTTCAGGAGATTGGAAAAAAAAAATGTTGGAAAAGGGCGTCGGAGGTGGGGGGTGGGGTGGGGTGGTGGGGTGGTGGGGGGTGGGTGATGGAAAGAGGAGTACAAGAAGAACAGGAAGTTGGGGAGCAATAAGAACAGCTAGAGGAAGAATAAGATGAGAAAATGAATAACAAAACAAAGGATGCAAATAACAGAAGAAGAAGAAGAAGAAGAAGAAGAAGAAGAAGAAGAAAAAGAAGAAGAAGAAGAAGGAGGTCGGGGATAACGACCCTCGAACTGGACGTCGGCGAGCAGGGGTCAACGCGTTGCGTTGCGTTTTGTTGCGTTGCCGGGGGCGCGAGAGCGCGCCTGCCCGTGTCCAGGCGAGCGGCTGTGTAGCGCGGGGCCCGTGTGACAGTGTGCAGGCATACATCACCTTGCAGGGGGAAATAGATATGAACTGTCACGGCGTGAGGACGGAGTGACAGAGGGGGCTTAGGGGGTGAGCAGTGGCGGAAAGCCGCCGCAAAACACCTTTAATTCTGTCACCTCCACTCCATCACACAAGCACCTCACGCCCAATCACCTCGCAGACGAGACGCCAGCCACGGCCACTGACAACCAACATATCGGCCTACAGTACATGCTCTTACACAAAACAAACTCACGCGCACACACACACACATGCATATGTGCATATGTACACAGACTAACATTTACACTATATACAGTATACACACCTAGACGGAACACACACAGAGACTTACTATGCACGTTCTCTCTCACTCAAACACACATACACATACACATACACACACACACACACACACACACACACACACAGACGCGCGCACGCACACACACACACACACACACACACACACACACACACACACACACACACACACTGGTGCTGGACTACGCTGAGGCTGAGCTGTAGCATCTCCATTAAAAGCTAT
>NC_085016.1:6258223-6275723 GCF_963854185.1 Sardina pilchardus
TGGAAAAAAATCATCCCGGTTAAAAACTGAAAAAGGAAAAGAGAAAAAAAAAGATGAGGGGGGTGAAGGGGGGGGGGGGTGAAGGGCTTAGCAGTGGCAGTGACAGGGAGAGGAGGTGCACATTAATTTCACATTATGACATGTTGTGTTACAAGATAATCTGTGCATACTGAGTGCTCCGGTGAGGCCATAAAGATGCAGCCAGCGACAGACACGTAGAACCGCTAGAGCACATAGCACGTTCTCCACAGCACAGGTAGAACACTGGGGTGTTTTTTTTTCTTCTTGTGTGTTTTTTTTTTTTTTTTTGGACGGAGGCCCGTGTGCTTCTTGTGGATCCCTCTTGTGCATTTTCCAACAAGCGAGTAATTTCGGCAGGCTTTTCAGTGTATTACGCACATTTGCAAGTCCAGTGACTGTGTCCTCGAGGCTCTCGAGTCCACTAAGTCCTCCTCACTCCTTCCAGAGGCTCTCGTGCCGCTTCCCACATGTTCATTTGAGGCCGTGTCATTATACCGGCTTCTTATCTCGGAGAAAAATCTGATTGGTTGTGCTGCTATTGCCTCTCTCACTTCCTGCACTTTTTTTTTGCCAGCCACAAAATTGTGTACTTGTGTTAAATTGATACCTTTGATTGGGAAATAAAGCTTTTATGCCCGTATTCTTGCTGGAAGAGCTGCATCAAAAATGAGCAGAGATGTTTGAATATTACAAGATGTTGAATTCTGAGTCTGAGGGGGGGGGGGTGGACAAGTGCACTTGGAAAGGAAGGAAGAAAATGCTGTATAACAGGTGAATGCTTTTCCCTGCTTTACCAGTCCAAATCACTCAATATTATTTCACCAAGAAACACCACCGACTGATTAGTAGTGATACAGCGATCAAACCAGTAGCGTACAGACATCGAGCTGTCATCTCCACTGTACACACCCCAAAATAAATGGGCACAAAATTTCAATATAAAAAAAACCAAGACATTTCACATCATAAAAAACCCATCATCGGTCATTTAATGGCAACACGGAAACACAGCCTGTAATAGATTTTCAAAAATGTTGTTCGCTCCAAGACCCTGGCCATCCCTGCATTGGCATTTCCACTGGACTAGCCTCCTGTCGGACTGAGATTATGCCTTCCTGGCACATACTATCTGCAGTAATTATTTCACTTGCTTAAACAAAATAATCCTTCCCTAAACACTGATGCACGACAGGGGGAGAAGGGGGAAAAAAAACTCCCTTTCCGTTTCTGCCCAAGTGAAAAAGCCATCAGAAAAGGTGTCTGCATTGCCTCCACAGACAATTGAACCCTTATGAGGATACCACTGTGAATGGCATAGTGGACACCCCTGTACTATTGACGTTATAAACATGTAAATGCCTCGCATTACTACTCACAATCAATTGTCTGGGAGCATTACAAAAAAAAATGTACTGGTTACTCGCACTAGTGGGGGGTGGGGGGGTGGGGGGGGGGGGCGCGAAGAGAAGACTATCTTTCAAGCGAGGGAGGGAGCGCACCTTAAAAGAGAGAGAGAGTGAGTGATAGAGGCGGACAAAATGTTTGGACTGGAAAGAAATCTTCCATTGTTGGGGCTGAAAGCAAGGGCTGCTGCAAAAGAATTAGTAGCCCTCTGACTCCCCCCCCACCACCACCACCCCCCACCCCCCACCCTCTCACAAAACCCACCCACCCTCATCTGCTTCCTACCTTAAGCGGGGAATGCATAGGGCTTTTTATTAATCAAACAGTGAGCATTGTATAAAACGCTTGGAGCCAAAGAGAGAATGTCTTTTTTTTTCTCCAACCTTAAATTATGTAATCAATATAATCTAGAGGGAACATCTATTATTGAATGGCTTTGTACTGATTGGAAATGAATAGGTCCTTCCATGTGTTTCAGGAAATGTGTACAAAATAAGGCAGGCTTTGGAAGTTTACGCCACTCGCAGACACAGCTCGTCAACTTGGTCTGTATGAATTCGCACGACTCCAGGGCATTTATGGGGAGAGATGTCTGTAATGCCTGTCTTCCACAGAAGCTCTTGGGCACGAAGAAGCCGATTCAATCATGGCAAAGCCGCACTGGACAGTAAAAGCAACAAAATAACTATACGCAAGACAACAAATCAAACGCATGGTCAAAAAGGATGATACACACACCGTGGTCATACGCAAGTCAGCATGTAACGCTGTCCTTTGACATTCCCAGCACACATCTAGCTTAAAACAGTCTAAAGAGGAGAAAATAAATCAAAGTAGCAATCACTAAAACAAAGAGTAGGGCAGCAACCTCAGAACAGAAAGACACACTTTCTCAAGCTCTGGATGACTTCAAATCTTGAGAGGAAAAGCTTTACAGGGGACTGCAACAGCTGTACTTACAAACAGCCAAGCCAACCCCCCCTCCACACACACACACACACACACACACACACACACACACACACACACACACACACACACACACACACACACACACATACGCACACGCACGCACACACACACGCAAGCACGCACGCACGCACGCACGCATACACACACACAAATTCACACACATATGCGCGCACACGCACACACAGCTGGAGCAGCCTTGCAACACCTGGAGGGCCACAACATTACAACAGAACTACACAGGCGCCATAAGCTTAGCTCCGCACCACACGGTGACCTTTTGCTTGTGCACAGGACGGAGCCCGGGTCATCTAGTCCAGGGAAAAGGCATATCAAGTACATCAAAAAAGGCGCACTGGAACTCTGATCTCACGGCAGCGCAAACAGCTGTGTTATCACTGATCGCCACACATATAAACAAAACATAGAGGGACCAAACAAAAAAACAAAAAAAAATCTCTCGTCACACTGGCAAAGAGGAACATTTTGCCAGACACCAGCCAACATTAGGGTCCTTACACTGCTTTTCTGCTTTTAAAATATGCATAGGCTGACATGATATGAAGTAGGAGTTTGATGGATACGTGGGGAAATCTATTCTTAGTATTAACAGTTAGAAATATGCACTCAAACTACACCCGCATTTTTCTGACCCATTTTTAAAAATAATAAAATATATGTACTGTAACATGGTGTGTATAATAGTGATGGTATGCCGTGACTCCGAGATGCACTGAAACATTTATGAAGCCTTAGATGTGAGACAAACAAACTGTCAACGCACCTAGACATGCTGTACTCTTTAGTAGCGACTGTGGCCCTCCACGATATCATAAACTATAAGTCTACCAACAACTTCCTTACACAGAAGATGCACACATAACAGATACACCTTCACTAAAACACAATTCAGGTACCACCAACAAAATTATTTCCATTAAATCACTTAATCTACTAACAGAAGTGCAGCTAACATAAACACTTTTTATTTCTGTGAATCGGTTACCTGTTCAAATTAATGTCTCCCCTGCTTTCGGGTCCCCATTTTAGATTCTCTGTATTTACATCCGTTTTGTGGACATTTTTATTATTTTCAAGGAATCTCAGTACCACTACGATAAGCATCATCTAAGGTAGTGTTATCTGCCGAGACACAAGCTCTTCTCAGCCATCTTTTCATGAACCCAGTGGAGAAAAAATATCCACTCAGCTCAGATAAAACCAAAGCATTCCCAAAGGGCAAGCTATTGGAGGCATCCTATGACATGAGGGGGGAAATAATAAAGTAAGGGGGGGGGGGGGGGGGGGGGGCACGCCATGTATAATAGCAACTTGCAATCTGATTTAACTAATATTTATAATATATGTATAAAGACAATTTTGGGGAGAGTGAGAAAATAGAAAATGTCAAAATAATGTTCACGATAATGTGGTTTTGTTCTGTTTCAGGTTTTCAACAATGCATAAATATGGTTTTAAAAATTAAACACGTTTTCTACTGATTGATTTCTGATCCTCGACTGGCATAAAGCTATAGTCAGGAGAGACTTTACATCAGCAGAATGGCTGCTTCTTGTAGCGGCAGTATAGCGGGTTTAAAATCTACAGCAAACATCCGAGCATTTGTGTACTGTATTTCATCCTCTCCTCAAAAGCCATGCCTTGCCCAGTGAACACGGACTGCCTTACTGCAACCTTTGTTGGACAGGGGCGCAGCGGCGTGCTTGAAGCTACTTGCATGCAGAGAACCCCCTCAACTACTAACATTGATTTTAGGAATCAATACGCGACATTAATAAAAAATAGAGCCAAAACTTAAAAGGAGAACACGATTATGACATTTCAAAACGTGAATGGGGAAACAGGGTAGATACATTTCACAGACAAATGAATGCGTCTTTGGTCTACTTAATCCCCGTGAAACAACGGAATTAACACTGTATTATACAAATACCAAAATACCACTCCCTTAGCTACACAAACAAAAGGCATCCATGCTACATCATCTCCCATTTGAGATGACCAGAGTACTTTCTTGGGGCAGCGATAGTTTTATCAGAGTTGCAGGAAGAATTGACTTAAAAACTAACCAAAAGAAAAGCACGCAACTGAATGTTGTTGAAGCTTAACATTTCCCAAATTCAGTCAATAAAACACTCATAGTAAAAAATACTCGGCGCATAATAAATAATTGTTTACAAAATAATTCTACCTATTTTGTAAATTGTCCCAAATCACATAACAAGGGTATCCAGTAGTGGTTTAGTTACCACGACACAGAGTTCATTTGTGTGTGACTGTGTGTGCTTGTTCTTTTACAACTCTACGCAAATAGACCACAAATTGTGTTATCGCAATTACACTTGTGTGGCATAGCCTACTCTGTCGTACAACCTAGGACTCCAGCCGTGAAAGCTACTGGTCATCTTTCAACACTGTGAGCACAGCTATCGTTCATGTACATGTGTAACAACAAACTAATACATCTACTGGGAGGATTTCGAAATGATGCATTGATAAATACAATTAAACGTGTTTACTGAAGAGGATGAATGAGAGTAGTAACGGGGCGTTTTGGCCGTAGCAGTGATCTAAAAGAAATGTGCGATATAGGCAGGACAGGCAGTTTAACAGTGA
Organism: Sardina pilchardus; assembly: GCF_963854185.1. NCBI lineage: Eukaryota > Metazoa > Chordata > Actinopteri > Clupeiformes > Clupeidae > Sardina > Sardina pilchardus. The sequence goes on from NC_085016.1 coordinate 6,263,255, forward strand.
CAGTCAATGAAGCCTAACAACCAACTACTGACCATTTCCACAGGTATGACAAGACAAGTCTAAACAGGCTACACCTCGGGCAACATAACGGTCCCTGCCGAGTGGGAAATAAAGACGGCAGTACCGCTATACTAAACTTTCGGGCATTCCTCCCGTTCCCACACCGCTGCCTTCTCAGTCGCTGTTCAACTACTCTCAACTTATTTTAACTTCCGTGTGTAGAGACCCCAATAAGACACAAAAAAAGCAAGCGAATAAATATCGGCACATTCAAATCAAGTGACTGTATCACGGAACTGCTTCTTTGCCAAAGAGAACCACTAAGCACTATTTCCCACTTCGAGTCCTTTATTTCAAGGAAAGGAAAACATGCGACGCGCTAGCCCCCTCGCCAAACCCATATCCCGAAGCTCAGTGACAACAGTCTAATTCAGCGTTCACGCCTTTAGTTAATCTGCAAAGATACTTTAGTACAGTTTCTTACCGTTTTTCCGTCTTGGGTTGGCTTGTTTTCGCCGCTTACACCTGGGGCCATCCGCCATGATCAGCTGCTTCATTGATAAGACTGGATCAGATGGCAGTTCGCATGGACTCGACTCCTTGAATCAGCAGCACGCAGGCTCAATATCTAGCAACCAAACACAGCAACAATGTGGGCACTGCGAGATCCCATTTAAATAGCAGGCGCCAATTTCAACATTAAAAAATTGTGTTAACCTCACATCTTACAGTGTTCTGCGTACCGTTAGATGGTACACTTAGTCGCGCTACACGCGAGAAAGGATTTTTGCTTGAATATACACTTGGTCATTTAATGCTAGTGATGAGGGTGGCGTGCAAGCAACATAAGACAACGGGTGAGGCAAAGGGGGAGACAGAGCATAACACCTCCAATGTGAGCCACAGTGCACTGCACTGCCTATGGAGGAAGGCTTTCTTTTAAAACTGTGAACTTAAATATGACCTTACAATTGACTCTATGCATAATTAAAAGTGAATTTGAACAAAACATTTCTTTGGGAATGGTATCACACGCTCGAGACCTGTGTGTTTGTCCGCAGTGATAACCAAAACAGTTAACTGTTGCTGTCGTTATCTATTCTGACAGTTCTGCATTTTCACACATGTATTGACATAACATGTGTAGGTATTATAATACAATAATTTTATTAGGAATAATTACATTAAATATGGTGGGAACTTTGCAAATATAAATGTGTGACAGAAGAGATAGGGTTTGTTTTATCTTGCACTGATAATTTTGGCCAAGAAATAAATATTCCAAAACTGAGGCTTGTCCGGCAGGTCCTGCTATAGCATGACAGATTGTGCAGGATCTCAGGATTTTCGAGATTTAGGTGAAGTAAGATGGTGTATCTAAAATAGGCCTATACAATTGTTGCTATTGTTGTATTTGTTAGTTATTGTTACACAAACACTAGAAAGGTTTTCAAAGTCACATTACTGTAAAACTACATTTTACGCAGGGTTTTTTAGGATACTTTATATTGCACAGTTTAACCAATGATGCGGTATTAGTTACAACTATTGTCCATTTTTACTTTGTAACCTTACTCTGGGATTACAGCAAGAATTGCAAAGGATGCAGCGCGCACGGAAGAGTTGTGCAATGCACACCAGCGAGCAATAGGCAAACCGAGAACTTCTCATGCCTTGATATTGTCTATGTCGAGTTCTTGCCTAGTATATTGCACTCGGCGCTGGGTGGAAATTAATCACGATATAAATTTCAACGTTGCATCGGTGTTGTAAATTTAAGAGGATCTCATCATGTTGACTTGGCTCTAGCCAGTGTGATTGTATTACAATGGGAAACGACGCGTGACTGGGAAAACAAACAAGAATGCTAACAAATACCATGCCAGTTGTGGTCTTATGAAAATGAATGAAAGATAGTTAGTCCTAAAAACGATTTTTCCCACAATAAAACACTAATTTGTATCATAACAGAGTACCTCGCTGTCAATATGGGCTATGTTTAGGAACCTAACCGGTGCAATAAATACTGACAAATCCTAATTTAACCCAAATTTGGGACTCGAGTAAGAACAGCAAAAATCATTAAAATAAAGAGTTAAAGTTAAAATGGATTGAGAGTAGTTTTTAGTACTTACACTGTACCTACAACAAAAAAAACGCAATTTTCACCATCTGAAGTCTTTCGAATCTAATCATATGCATAAGGAATCATGTCCTTAAGAAAGCATTGACTTAGTAAAGTGCCGCGCACCTACGTTACCTGCGCAGGTAGAGAAAAGTTAAGGCAAAACGCTTTGCCGGGGAGAGACGCTTTTTTTTCTAAGGGAGGCAAACCGTTATTCTTACGCTGAGATCGTTTACCTACACCAAAAAAGGTGAATTGAAGGCAAAAACAAATATCACCTACCTGATTGTTTACGTTTCTATCTTCTTGGAGACTTCTGTTGACGAACAATAAACAAGAGCAGTAGCGATTTGAAGAGAACGGGATCCTTGCAAAATGATAATAAGCCTTGGAAATAGTTGGAGGAAGGACCGTTATTCCTGCTGGGCAGGTTAGAACTGATCTCTTTCAGCCACTCCAGGAAACAAACCTGGGGACGGACTGACGTGTTACGCCTCTTCTAATGACATTTTTTTCTTTTTCTTTTCTGTAATACAGAGGAGAGACCCTGAAACACACGCCACCTATCTTCACGGGGAGGGATAATTGAGGAGCGCCGAACGTGAGCATCTTCTGGGAAACGTGATAAGTTATTTTTCTCTCTTTCTCTCTCCCGTGTTATAATTCTGCAGAAACGAGTTGTTTTGCGTGTGTCTTGCAAACAGAACAGTTCTACTATTTAATGTGAATTCCATAACATTAGAAATGTAAATAATCCAGACAAAAACGATTCCTTCGAAAACTACACGATGGGAACTTAGAATAAGGCTAAATGACTGCCCACTAACTTCAGCTCTGGACGGTGCCAGTTTAATTGCCCCATGTCATGTTCATAGGTGTTTTCATAGTGAATGCCACTATCACCATGCAAGTACAGCCATCGGATGCATCTCTTAATCCAGCTAGGAGGGTTACAAGCATTTAGACAACACGGAGATAAATGCAAGGATTAATCACATGCATAGACGTTCCACGTGATCTTTTAAAGCGTAAACACGGGGTATTATTGTGGACAGAATTTCATGGCAGGTGTTGGGTATGAATTAATTGTAGGCGTCTTTTATACAAAGGGTGTGGTTACAAAGTTCGAGGCTACTTTGTCAGTTGTATCTTTATGGCAATTGAATGATTCTCTCAGAAAAATTAACTGTCACATACACAGGCGACTTATTTGGAAAAAGTGCTTAATCTAAAACAGTAGGCGTGGCTATTGGTGTTGTTCTGTTCAGTCGATTTCTATTTTTTATTGAGTTTAATTTATTTGCTCTGAGTGAAGCCCTGGCATGCCGTCTCCCCGCATAGATGCAAAGAGAGGCTCCACCTTTGAAAGGACGTGATTGGTTATGTAAATATACTAGTCATTCTCCTCGGGCTCTATGCTGTTATCTACTGTATGGATAATTAAATCATCAATCAAGGGGCTGGACTATTTGATGCCTTTGTTCAAAGCCAATCAGATCCGAGCGAATTCGCACGCGTGGTGAGAGGAAAGGTGTTCAACATCTGGAATTAAGAAACGCTGCTCAGCCAGGAGACAGATAAATCCACTTAGGAGAACTAGTCCCATGAGAGACTTTTTACATAACAGATATCACTCAGGACAAGGGAAAGATAGAGAGGACTGCCACTGTTATTATTATTATTATTATTATTATTATTACACATGATCTTGTAACCATTTTCCTATCTCATTTGGAAAGAGTTGAATAAAAGGGTGAGTAACACCGAATGATATATTTGCATGAAACTGAGTACTCTGTTTTATGTTCTGATATGGATGACTTGCAAATTGTGTGTAAGAGACTGTCGTTGTTTTCTGTCGCTCGTTAGTCAAATTTAATTCCCCACAGTTTTCACCCCCCCCCAGTGACTAAGAGTCCGTTAAAAGTGGCTTCAGTAAGTTGTACGTATGCTTTAAATCAAACCTCTGCAACCGACGCACAGTCGGAGTCTTCTCCGTGTGTGTGCCTGGATAGTGTCTACAAAGTAAGTTTGAGATAGTGGGCTTGATTTGGGGAGGCAGTTTTCGGTGCTGGCATTTGGGATCCGCTTGGGGAGGAGGATGTGCACACGACTCCTGCGTTACATTCCGATCAAGGACTGAGGTCCAATTTGTGTTTGTGAGAGAGAGTGTGTGTGTGTGCGTGAGAGAGAGAGAGAGAGAGAGCGTGCGTGTGCGTGTATGTGTGCGTGCGCGTGTGTGTGTCTATGCGTCTGTGTGTGTGTGTGTGTGTGTGTGTGTGTGTGTGTGTGTGTGTGTGTGTGATTCCCGCGGCTCAGAGCTGCAGCTATCCGTCCGTTCATCCTCACACTGAGTGAGTCTCAGCGAGACTCTCACTATTTGCCTGAACATTATACATGGCGTGAAATAGGATTAGTTCATAGTCAACCTATGGATTGACGTGAAGGGCAACATGCTTGCTTAGTTGTGTAGTAGAAAACCTACCCAAGTTAGCGGAAGCCTTTTGCCTCCTGAGAGATGTGAATATTTGCTGGTCTTTGTTGATTGCAGTCTTTTCTAAGGCAAGACGAGACAGTGATCTGTTCTGGTCAGGAAGTCAAACGGGACAGCATTCCCATACTAGTTCATATGAATGTGCATGTAGCCTATAAAGCATACACGCATACCAAATGTTTATTTTCATTTTAAAAAATACAATTTTGCCCATCATTATATGGCCACTGTTTATGCATTGTTTAAACATAGTACAAGTTCATCAACTGATTCAATATGTGTGCTAATTTTTTAATCACATTTAGGGATACTGGCAGGTGGCTATAGCCTATTGGCAAACTGAAAGCATGTATGTAGATCAACATTCAAATTCTAAAGCAAACTAACATAATAATGTCATCAATGTCCATTATTCCGTATAGGCTTTTGTGGACAACATGATATAGTTCCAGATTCCCAAAGGGAATCATTTACATCTGTTTTGAGCCAACATCGCACCTGGCATGACAATCACATGCAATTCTTTATGTGAATATCTGGAATTGCAGTTCATGTATTCTGTTTGCAGTTTTAGTGAATACACCATGGTAGCAATATTAAATGTTTTTTTTTTAAACACATCTTTGTTTTAAACAGCCGTACCTTGTTATGTAAATATGCAACAATCATTTTTTATTACATATAGAGTTAGCTCTCGGTGTAATGCTCAGTAGCACCACAACCTTGTACTATTGTATAGTGCAAGAAAAGCATATCAAATGTATATAACATACAGAATTCAAGGCAATTACAGTAATGTTATATCAAAGTAAAAACAGTAAATTCTGTATGTGCTAGAATGACAGAATAACAGATGGTGTTGCTGTGTTGCCGAGGAGTAACTAATGTCTCTGTCGCTAACAGAGCTGTGTCTTTCTACTGCCATGGAAACCCGTGCTGCTGGCCTAGTGCAGGCGTAGTGCAGGCCGTGAGCGTCCTGAAGCAGGAGAGAGAGGGTGACCCAAGAGCTCACACGTGCGATGGGTCCCTGGAAATCTTACATCTGGGCCGTGTGTGTGTGAGAGACAGGAGAGGGAGAGAGTGTGTGTGTGTGTGTGAATGAGAAAGAGAGGGAGAGAGAGAGAGAGAGAGAGAGAATGCACAGGTGGTGGGAAAACAGGGGGCTGGAATCCCTAAACTAAATAAAAAATGAGAGCGCGGAGAGGACAGAGTAGCTTCCTGTCCGTGAGAACATCCTCTGGAGCGCAGCCGGCTGGGCCTGGGGCTGGGGGCCGTCGCAGTGGCGGCAGCAGCAGCAGCAGCAGCAGCAGCAGCAACAGCAGCGGTAGTGGTGGTGGTGGTGGTGGTGGTGGTGGTGGTGGTGGTGGGTGTGGTGGTGGCCGGAGTCGCCAGCCCTCCGCAGCCCCAGCAGAGAGGCAGCAGGGCAGCCGCCAGAGGCAGCCTCTTTCCCACACTCTGGCCCTCCTCAAGGTGAGACGCACCTGGACCTGCAACACTCCAGCGCCGACACTCACTCATGCAGTTCACACACCGTGTACTTATGCAATCATACTTACTCGCACACTTGTGTTCTCAGACTCACACACTAACACACTAACACACACACACACACACACACACATACACACACACACATACACACACACACACCCACACATACACACACAGACCTGCTCCACTCACACAGAGGGCCCTGGGTCATTTAGGAAGTGGACCGCTTTTTTTCCCTCCTTTGTCTTTGAGTTTGTTTCACCGTCTGAATATCTCTATGTGTGTAGATGCATGCGTGAGCGTGTGTGTGTGTGTGTGTGTCTGTAAGCAGGAAAGATCGAGAGCGACAGATTTAAAAAAAAAAAAAGAAGAAGAAGAAGAAAAAAAGAAACGTGTGCTATTTATTCTCTTAAGATTGGAACTGATGCCACAGCACATCATGGCACCGGCGGAGGAGAGATACCAGCTGATACGGCCTGCATAATTAACACCTTCCTGTACACACTCGTATCGTCCTCACCGCGAGCCAGGAGAGGTGGCGACCTCGCCACCGTGCCCGTGCCGTCCAAATAAAATTACAGTCAACAGTGCGCGCGCCGTTTGGGCTGGAATAAAAGCCTTGTCGTACACATATCATGAATTTAACAAGCTCGAACAGATTGCTCAGGTCGATAATATATGCACTACTGGAGAGGGACGGCCAGTGTTTGCACGGGGCTGTGTGTGATGTGAACGCCCGACACACACAGCACACACTCGCTCTCTCTCTGTCTCTCTCTCCCTCTCTCTCCATCTCTCTCTCCCTCTCTCTCTGTCTCCCCCCTCTCTCTCTCTCTCTCTCTCTCTCCATCCCTCCCTCTTTCTCTCTGTCTCTCTCTCTCTCTCTGCCTCTCTCCCTCCCTCTCGCTCTCTCTCTCTCTCTCTCTCTCTCTCTCTCTCTCTCTCTCTCTCTCTCTCTCCTCCCTCTCTCTCTCTAAGGGATCAGCTTTTGTGATTGGGAGGCCCCAACGCAGCCGATACTGTGTGTGCTGTTATGCACTGCGGTTGCACTCACTGGCGTGGCACAAGGAACATGACAGATTGACGGACAATTACAGAACAGAGTCGACGGAGTGAATGTGTGTGTGCGTGTGTGCGTGTGTGTGTGTGTGTGCGCGCGCGCATCGGTTGGCACTAGTGTGTGTATGCGAGTGTGTGATCTGAGGGAGTCTCCGACATGTAAAATGAATTTGGTACACAATTGCCACAGGCCCCCTTCTTTTTTTTCTTTTCTTTTTCTTTTCATTTGTTGTCGAGCACTGCTCAAATCAAACACACTTCACGTGTTATTCAGTAAACACACACACACACACACACACACACACACACACACACACAGACACACATACATTGGAAGCGGTCGAGCAGATTTGCAGAGAAACAAATTCTAACATCAAATGGCTATTGATTTTCTTACATTCCCCCCTTGTTAAAGCCAGAAGGACGCGCGGTGAAGGAATGACCAGATTATTAGCCGACCCTATTCATTTGCGCAGCTCAAGTAAGAGACATATCATACATTCTGCTAAAGATTTATCCTCTTTCCCCCTCCCTCCCTCCCTCCCTCCCCTTGTCTCTGTAAAGGGGTCACCTCCCTCGTGGCTTACAAGTACCAGATTGGGAGAGGCTATTTGGGACTCACAAAAAACACCATCTCTCTCTCTCTCTCTTACTCTCTCTCTTACTATCTCTCTCTCTCTGTCTCTCTCTCTCGCTCAACGATTTTGATGTTGAAGCTTTGTGAACCTCACTCAACTGGGAGGATACTGAAAAACACATGCAATTAATTTTGACACTGACAACAACTTTAGCCCTGATGTTTCTTTACAAACATCTTGAACTAGCTCCATAAAAAAAAAAAAAAAAAAAAAAAAGGTAGATGGAAACAGTGAAACTTTCGCCCGAGATAAAAATGACTTATGGCTCACCAGAATGAATAATTGACGGTTAGGATGAATTATTAATCAAAACATTTGAATAATTGTTGTATCTTTAATCTCTACACACATTTGCATATCACTCTTTTAATGTCGGCAGCTATATGTGAAGACACGTCCTCCTAGGACACAAAAATATAATTAATATGACCAAATAGAATCCTCTGGCCTTGCCTTGTTCTTGTCTCCATTTCCATACTGTCTGCTCATTTAACCTGGTAACAGCCCGTATAGGCCAGTATATCAGACAACCCCCTGCACACACACACTCACGCACACACACACACACACACACACACACACACATACACACACACACACACACACACACACACACACACACACACACACACACACACAGACACACACACACACACACACACACACATACACACAAACACTCCAAAAAATAATCAATTATGAATCATATTTTTTCTGAAAACACACACACACACACAGAGAGAGAGAGAGAGAGAGAGAGAGAGGGAATTTAAACAATGGCACCACTTAAAACAGAATCGCTTCTGAGATGTGCCGAGTTAAAATAATAAATCCTACACCCAGACACTATGGTATGCAACAAAGATGATCAGGTTGCCTCGCGACTGATATGATATCTCCCTCATGAGTAGCTCAGAGCAGCGGTGGGGGTGGGGGTGGGGGCTTGGCAGGGCAGAAGGTGAGTCGTGTTGTGTCATGTTTCTCATAACGTCTCGTCCAGTAAATTTCACCTCCCTCGCTGGACGAGAGGTACGGCTTTAAGGAGGGCCTCAAGTCCTTGAAGGGATACTGCCTGCCTTGTGTGTTTTCTTGTAAAACCCTGGACTCGTTTTGTGTCGTTGATGCTAACTGAACAAATTAATACTTTTAATGCTTTTAAGTTTTACTTCATTAAACGAGGTGCTATTTTTTCCCACCTTGCTAATTGCCATCTTTGTCGAAATGAGAAAGTGCATGTCTGGTTGCAGTCAGCTCTAAGCCTCCTCTTTCTACACACACCTCCTCTCAACCTTTTTTTTTTTATTTCTCCGTCCTTCCTCCATTCTGTGTGTTGACCATACAGTGCCCGCATTCGTCTCTGACTTGCTGTGTGTGTGTGTGTGTGTGTGTGGTCAGAAACTATAGGTGAGAGAGTTCACGTCTGAACAGATGAACACCTACACAGCTCTTGTTTCTTTCCCAGCCAGCTGGCCTTCCATCTTTCTCCCTCCCTCCCTCTCTCCCTCCATCTTTCTCCCTCTCACTCTCTCTATCTGTTTGTATCTACCTCTCTCTCTCGCTCTCTCTTTCTGCCAGGGCTTAGGTCAGGTGTAGCAGTCTCCATAATAACAGTAGCCACTGGTGTTATGTGCGATTTTGGCAAAGATGGCTGGTTGAGACCGCAGGCCATTAGAAGTGTGTCGATGGACGGGCTATTTAAAAGCTGGGCCATATGTTGAACACAAGCAGAGCGTTCGCGAGAGACGAGGGATAAACCCCAACTAAAATGGAGATCACATGCTGGCCGTTAAAGCAGAAGCACAGCACACAGTCATCATTGTGGAGGAAACTTCAATCAACTAAAGCCTTTATGATACTTCAATGTGATTCTTCAATATGATACTTCAATGTAGACCCCCCCTGTGTGTGTGTGTGTGTGTGTGTGTGTGTGTGTGTGTGTGTGTGTGTGTGTGTGTGTGTGTGTGTGTGTGTGTGTGTGTGTGTGTGTGTGTGTGTGTGTGTGTGTGCTGTATGTGTGTGTTACTAGTCAATATATGAAATTAAGCAGCAAAATCTGCATGTCACAATAGATGTTGATTGTCTTCTCAGACCTGATCAGTCACAAGTAGGAAACCTCCTCAGTGATGACAATGACCATCTCTTATCACCCACCATCATCTCCACAACGACAACAAAAACGTTTGACAAATGTTTGTTGGTAAACATGTGACACAAACGACTACAGTCGCCATCATGTCTCTGTGTGTGCTTTCAGTGACTCGCCCCTCTACCTCTCTCTCGCCCCTCTTCCCTCTCTCTCTCTCTCCTTGGCGTCGCCCTAAAAAGACCGAAATTGAAGGGAGTTGATTTGTCTTTGATCCCTGTGCTTGTTGTCAAAGCGCTTTGGATTGAAGAGACTGTTGGCTACAATTGACTGCGACAATTAGGAGATGATCAGAACCTTAGAGTGGAGCACTTACAGGGTAATTTACATGTCAGTTTGTCGAATTAAAAAAGAGGGCAGAAAAAAAAGATATTCAGCTCAGATTTTTTTTTTATTTCTCTGTGCCTTGTAAACTGCAATTTGTCCTCTCCTAAGAAAACGCTGGCAGAGGAGCTTGGATGCCCATTACCATTTGAAAAGAAGCAATCATGGAGCCACCGCTGAGCCCATTGTCCACTGAAAAATGCTGATTCGCAGTGTGCTGAGTAAAACGAAACCTTGTGTAGAGGTAACTCCCCTACTAGGGGTCTCTCTCTCGCTCTCGTTTTCTAACTCTTAGTCTCTCTCTCTCTTTCTCTCTCTATCTCTTACTTACTCTCTCTTTCAGTCTAAATATCTCTCTTTCCATATTGTACTCTCTCTCTTCTTCTCTTCCTCCTCTCCCCCCTCCCCACCTCTGTCTCTCTGTCCCAGAGTAGAGGTTTCCTCTACCTCCCCCCCCCCACCCCCCTCTCTCTCTGTCTGGGGTCTATAGTGGAGCTCTGTAGCTGGGGGACGGCGGTGAACTCCAGGCCACACCGTCCTGTCCCACCACCACCACCCAGGGCAGTGGAGGAGGAGGAAGAGAGGAGGAGAGGAGGAGTGGAGCGAAGTGGAGGGAGGAGGTCTATAAGCTAACAGCAGGTTGATAGGATAATACCAGTCATCTGCTGCATCTCTGCCGTGTCCATTGTGCCTCCCGCACTGGGGTTGCGTTCGCCTCCACCTCTTTGGGGTTGCTTTTGCCTCCACCTCTTTGCACCACCCAGCTCCATCTCCGTCAGCGCCCCTCCACTTCTCTTGTCTTGTCTTGTCTTGTCCCACTTCAGTCCCTGTTATTGTTTATATTTTTAGATATCAGACTCGGCATGTCGGCTTGATGGCAGCTTGTTTGGGTGTTGGATAGATCTCTCTCTCTCTCTCTCTCTCTCTCTTTCTCTCTTTCTCTCTCTCTCTCTCTCTCTCTCTCTCTCTCTCTCTCTCTCTCTCTCTCTCTCAGGCCAGTGCTGGACCTGTCTGCCCAGACAATCAACACTGGCAGCCTAGAGGTATGAGGGGGAGGGGGTTTGTGTGTGTGTGTGTGTGTGTGTGTGTGTGTGTGTGTGTGTGTGTGTGTGTGTGTGTGTGTGTGTGTGTGTATGTGTTTTTCTCTATCCTTTTTTTTCATGTCTGGCAAACGGACCGCTCTCCACCCTACACCCCCCAGCCCCCCCAAGCACAAATCACTGCCTCTCTCCTCTCCTACTGTAAATGAACTAATCCAGCTTTTCCTGTCAACATAAACATATCCCTAATCTAAATCGGTGTAATGCTTGTGTAAGGGGGAGAGAGCCGGAATGAGTACGAGACGCTATCGACTAATCCAGGGAAATTAACATTGATTAATCTCATGGCCTGAAAATAAAACCGCCCTGCACCGTGCAGGCAGGCAGACAGTAGGTTAGGCCGGTGCGTGGGGGGGGGGGCGTGTGTGTATGGTTTGGGGCGGGGGGTGGAGATTTTTACCCAAATGATGCCGTGTCCAGACAGTCCTGGGGCCACACAATCCACAATGATTACACCGTGATAAAGAGATTGTATCAGTCCATGTGCGATATTTACTGCAATTAGCAGAGCGCCTAAGGCAGATGTAAGGTTTGAAAAAGGTGTTTAGGTGCTTGCTGTCCTGAAGCCATACCACTCCTCCTCCCACACACACACACTCACACTGCCTTCTTCAGAGCACGCGCTGCTTAATATATTTACTCAATGCCGTTTGGGTTGTGGCATTTATACAGACAGACACCTCTGGGTATGCTGTTGACACCCTTCAAGATCTCCAGAGGCTTCTGTCTGTATTGAAAGTCTCCCCCCCCCCCCCCTCTAACGATCTCTCTCTTTTACTCTCGTTTTTTTTTTCTTTCTCTTTTTTTTTGTCAGACCACCCACCTTAGAGACGAAGGTGACAAACATGGAGAAAACAAAGACTAAAAGCAAGTCAGTGGGGAGAGATGAAAGGAGATATTAAAGGCAAGCAGAGTAATGAGTGTGTGTGTGTGTGTGTCTGTCTGGCTTAGCAGGGTTTTTGTGCTGGGGAAAGGGCCTGGCCCGACACTAAATCGGAATCAAAACCTCAGCCACAGCAGGGGGTGAGCCTCTCCCAGGTAATGGCTAAGTGACGAGCAGATGAGATGTCATTTCCACTGATTTGGAGCGTTCTG
>NC_085016.1:6290723-6323223 GCF_963854185.1 Sardina pilchardus
TTCAGGCCATGACCAAATCTATTTAGCTTGGACGGAGTAATGCTTTCTGGATTTAACACAGACTGTGGGTTGATAGGTATAGGCCTTATTATTGTTGCTCCCCCCCCCCCCCCTCACAATACCTTATATTTTAACTCTTTCACTGAAGATGTTGGCATCGTGAGTAGTTGGCTAATGCTGTAAGGGAAACCATGTGAGAGGGACAAATTCCCATGATGCATTACTGCATGGCCAATTGGAAAGGTTGAGTACAAGCCAAAAGCCACGCTCATATCACAGCATGCTGCTTCAAAACCTATTCTTACATCACAATATGCCTGTCTGGCTCCAGAACAAAACAAAGTGTAACTAAAGGGAAAAAGTAGTTATGCAAGACATATGTCAAAACAAAAAGACTACTGTAAGTACCCTTAAGTTGGACTACAATGTGAACATTAACTTCCCTTTTCCTGAGGAGTAGATTTGAACTATTGTAGTGACAGATGTCTTTGAGCATCAACCAGCTTCTTTGGAAATCAAATCAAGCTGATGGTCTCTGGATAGCACGGCTGAAAAGGGAACGGGAAGCTATTAGGCATGTTTCCCTTTTCAAGATTAAAGTTACATTGATCAAAATCCCTATAACAGCTTTTTTTCCCCCTACCCTCTTCCTCATAGAGATTAAAGGGGATATTGTTGACTGAAATATAATACAAACATCTCAGGAACAAAGCGTTTCTGAAAGACTGTCATAACTATTCAGCGGTATTGGACGCCCGGGCACCATGCTGAGAGCGAAGCTATTAAATCTGAGCAATGTGTGCTTTACACAGACGATCACACATCACACCTCCTTAAGGTGCACCTCCAAGGCCAAACACCATTAAACTGGCATTCAGCTGCCAACAAATATGCTGCCGTTTACCAGCATGTAAAGACAGCTGACTTTAACAAGGGATAGCACATTTGTGCAGGAGTATATGCTGTCCAACACCATGTGCGTGTAAACATGTGACATCCCATACATTTAATACCGGCGCTGCTGTCATTTTTGTGTGGCAGAATTGTTGCAAAATGTGTCCTCTTAATGCCCAGGTAATAACATAACCACATTTACAATTAAATGTTTCTATATTTATACATGCTTCTATTACCTAAGGTCTGATTCATTAGTATGCCAAATCAGTGTAACAAATCCTTCCTGGAGGAGGCAGGATAGTAAGAGTGTGGCGTCTTTTAAGATCAAAGGAACCACGTCAATTATAATGTACATATTTAGTCGTTTATATCCGTTGAAAAAAACAAAACAAAAACAACAACAACAACTAAGACATAAATAAATAAACATGCTTAACGGTAAACATGGATGTAAATGTCATAGTGTGACACAGGGGAGGGTGGGCGGAAAGGGAGAGTGGGCAGGGAACACCTGACGAGCAGCTGTCTCGGACAGATGAAAAGGGACGCCTGCTTCCACCTTAGCAGCCGCCTCGCCGACGCCGATTGCATAATGACGCTCTCACCTCGCCTCGTGTCTGTGGCCCTGTGCATGCCCAGCCCAGCCGCGCAAATATCAGCACTTCTCATCAGCCGGGCCTCTTCACGGCTCAAGCAGCAGCTCCAGCACCCCACTCCTGCTCCTGAAGGGAGGAGACGAGAGGAGGGAGAGAGAGGGGGAGAGAGTGGAGCGCTGGAGAGGAGAGAGGAGAGAGAGAGAGGAGAGAGAGAGAGAGGGGGCCTTTGAAATGCAGATTGGGGAGTCTATCAACTGTCACCTGTTCTTAGCACTTCAATTTGGCGGCAGATATGATCGTTTTTCCCCGGGAACAGGTCGGATCGTTATCGGAGCGCCGTGGCAGATTGCGTGTGATGGCTCCATTGTTCTTGATATCTTGATGTGAGGTGTTTATAGGTGCTTTGATCCCCCGGTGCAGGATGACAAAACGAATCTTAAAGAGGAATTTAGCCGTGCTTCTGCCTCTCACTCTCAGTTCTCCGGATCTGTCGAGGATTGTTTTTCTTCTGCATCCGACTGCATAAATGTCCCATAAAATGTGATTTCTTCCCGCTCTCTTTGTGATGGTCTGGCTAGCGGCCCGATAAGCAACATTTCCTGTTCTTAATTCCTGCACATTTTTATTGGGATCGAGCGTAAACACATCGAAACACATCTTTTGTGTTTGACTAAACTGACTGAACACGTGAACTCACTTCAACCCCGGGAGGAACGCGTAATAACAACTCGTTTGATTTATCATTCTCACAGAGTAAACAGCGGCAGAGGATTGACCACACAATCCTCCTCTCAGACGCGTCCAATGTGTGTGTGTGTGTGTGTGTGTGTGTGTGTGATCATCATTATCAATGCAGTGAAGCCCTTTTAATTCACAAATGTTCATTTTCTCAGTTTCTGTCCTGGGCATACAATACAACCTCAAATATAGTACCAGCATGCACAACCTTTCCATAGATCAAAAGAGAGAGAGAGAAAGAAAGAGAGAGAGAGAGAGAGAGAGAGAGAGAGAGAGAGAGAGAGAGAGAGAGAGAGAGAGAGAGAGAGAGAGAGAGAGAGAGAGAGAGAGAGAGAGAGAGAGAGAGAGCAAAAAAAGGCCATCAAAACGAAACAGTCTTTCCATGCAGTCAGGGGTGGTTGGTTCCACAGTAATTACTCTAATAGACTCCATGCTCTGCACTTGGCCTGGCCGGACACGCCGAGCACGGCGAGAGCTTTAGGTGTATCAGGCCGCTGCCAGACGGCTTTCACTTAATAGGGGCTTTGAAAGCACTGCTCTACCTGCAGGTCTGGGACAATAGCCAACAGCCAGGTCAGTTTTCCATCTCTCCCTCTCTCTCTCTCTCTCTCTCCCTCCCTCCCTCTCTCTCATTCTCTCACTCTCTTTTTGCGCTGAGCTTATAAACCTGTCAGCGTGTGTGTAGGCTATGTCACCTTTGCCATGGTTTCAAAAGAGAGTAGCCTCTGTCTCTGCCTTCAATCCTCCCACCCGCCTCTGGACACTACACACACACAGGCACGCACACACACACACACACACACACATTCATGCGCACACACACACAAATGCATGTGCACACGCACGCACACACACACACGCACACACACACACACCACCTTTGAGCTGCCTCAGACCCCTCAGGAAACACACCGGCAGCTTATTGGATCAGCTCAAGGAATCCTCCGTAATAAGAAACATTCTGGAATAACAGGCACCTAGCGCTGCGCCACGCTCACTCGGCTAGCGTGAAATACCATGGAAATGCTCTCATCTGGCTGTTGTGTTAGGAACGCCAGAGGTGGGAAGGGTCGCAGCCGTCATTACATGCAATTTATTAATTTCTAGGGGTATTACCTCATCGCGGAGCTGCCACGTGCTGTAACACTTGGTTGGGCTCCATAACGCATTTACAGGTGAGTGTTCTGCATAACTGGTGGGCGAGAAGGAGGAAAACCACACAAAGCCATTAATGACCCTATTTCCCGTTTGAGTGAGAGCAAGCCAGCGCAATCTTATTAGCTGACACAATTTGTGAAGGCTTAAAGCATTTCGGTCATTAACGGGGACTCACACGAAGACCCCGTATCGGAATAATCTACTTTTGCGGAGGACGACGTGTCGAGAGAGCAGGCAGTAATGACACGCTTGTCTGCGGAAATCCGAGCCGTTGTTCCGATCGTGTTGAATAAAAACGTCGGGAACTCGAGGAGGGAATTGCCAGCACTTGGGACGAGCCCGGCGCTTCGGCCTCCCCCCATCAATAACAGCGCTGCAGCCAAAACGCACAAAAAGGGTCACGTCCAAAGGTGTCACACTTAGTTCCTCTCCATCCGTCTATCAGAGGCTATTACAGCAACGCCCCGTGGAGCACAGGAAACGCGCCTCTGATCTTAGTCCTGTTGATACGTCCACACGCACCTCTGATTGGTTACCTTACATGTGACCCCTATTGTAGCGCGGACCTCTGGAGGAAAGAGCAGTGATGTCATGCAACAGGACTCTCCCCACAGAGGGCTCGTGTGGTATGAGAGAAAAGCACACGTCTAAATCTGATACTTGCCGGTGCGCGGCGAGAAAATACGAGTCCGTGCCACAGTGCACTCATTCAAAGTAAATTCACTTACCATAGGAGACAGCAGAAGAGACAAAAAGTTGCCTTTTCTTGTGACACACACACACTATACGCTGTCACACCAGTGAGCTTTATGGCTTATGTGAAATCCAGAAGCATCACTGTGATTCTCTGTGATTCATTTCACTGGGATTGCACTAGGAAGCACATACACTTTATCAACCATCTTTACATATCCAGTGTCTTTTTATGTACCTGTCCGCCCCTTGTAGAAATGACTTTTCAAGAGGACCTCTGAGGCAGTCGAGGGTTGAATGAGTTCAGAGAGGTGTGTGTGTGTGTGTGTCTCATGTTTCTGTAGCGGTCATCACTATGAAATAAAACAAAGCATAAAAAAGTCTCCTTGCATATTCATGGCGCATATTATTGACACAAGCGTTGGCTGCAAGAAGAAATAAAATACAGCTCGGGCTGAGGAACCCTGCGGGTTTTCTGGGGATAAAACTCGTACTGGCCAATGAATAGGGCATTAAATCACTGCCGTTGAGGTAAATCCTGGGCACAATTTGGGCATTTCACTCTGAATCCTTCAGCAGAAATAACTTCATTCAACCTCCTATATCCCAAGATAAAATATCATACCAAAACCCAAAGGTATCACTCGACTTGAGAAATATGAAGAAAACTTTATACTTTTAATTGCTATTTATAAACGATGTTGAAACGATTATATTTAAAACACAGCCTTTTAAAAGAGCATCAGCAGAATATTTTGTGGTGGAAAAATTATATTCTTAGTCATCGGAAACGCCATGGCCTGTTATGTCAAAGGTAAAATGGCTTCTAAAAATGTCATCACAAAATCCCCAAAGGCTAGCAAACCCTCCCCTTTCAAAAATATGAAATAAAACAAAAACACAGCGCAAGCAAGACATATTTAGAATATAAGCTAAACTCGTACTTGTCATGTGTATACCTTATCAGAACAGTGGCAGATATAAGCCATAGACTTCACTATTTGTCATTAGGGTCTCAGTGCTTATAATATCAACATGATGTTTACTGTACTGTAGAAAATATATGGGAATGTCCAATCCATCACAGTTCATTTCTAGACCACAGTCAGTGAGTAATTATACACCAAAGCTCTTTCTTTTGGCACTGCAATGATTTGGCACTTAGACCCTAAGAAATGTAGCGCTATATTTGAGTTGGGGAGAGCCGTGTCCTTTTATTCTTTCTGCAGCCATGCTGGCTCGGTCCACTGAAGGTGGCGAGTTCTGTCCATCCATCTTGATGCATTTCATCCCCTCGCCCTATCTTGCAGACACCCCCGCGCTTGACACAGTGGCGATGTGTTTGGAATTAATGAGTTCTAATGATAGCAGCTTTGTCATGATCAGATATCATATGACAGGAAGGACTGGACTGTTACTAATACCATTAACATGGACAGCGGACTTTGCGACTAATTGGACACATCATAAACTGTTTATTCATCTCGTGTAAACTCGCGAACACCCAGGAAGAGGCCGGGCTGGACGATTCACACAAGAGGTGTCCTCGCTTTCATCTTCAGCCCAAAGGCAAAGTCTGAGTCAAGACCAAGTCCACATGAGGCCTTTACACTCAGGTAATGTGAGTGAAGCCGACCCAAGACACCAAGCCATCTCTCCAATGTCAATAATGAGATTTTCACAACCGTAACCACAGTTGTTCCAGCACACTCCTTGGCACTGAGCAGACATACTTCTTTCTGAAGACTTCGGAGTCCTGGACGACATGGCCCATTAGGACCCTGGGGGCGGTCGGGGCGGTCGGGCAGTTGTGGGGGTGGGGGGGGCAATGGAGGGGATCAGGAGAAGTCTATTTTCCTTCTTCCTCTCACGTCTCATTTCATCGCTGGTGACATGTGGGCCTGAGCATAGGCCTGAGCTCCTATGGAGGCCTGGGGAAGTAGCTGTTCATTTTATTCATTCCGCTGAACCTCTGCCCAATGTCACTCACAACGCATACATTTTCACCAGGATGTATGTGTTCATTTGAATCCACTGATGTTAGTCACCATGATGGTATTGTGGTTAGTTACTCGCCCTGCCAGCTGTCTTCGTCTTACCAGTTAAGCCACAGGAACACCACAAACTACAATAGAGTAGAGTGGAGTAGAGTACAGTAGAATAGAATAGACTTGAGTAGAACAGAGTAGAGAAGAATAGAGTGGATTGAATAGAGTAGAGTGGAGTAGAGTACAGTAGAATAGAATAGACTCGAGTAGAACAGAGTAGAGAAGAATAGAGTGGTTTGAAAAGAAAAGAGTGGAGTAGAATAGAGTGGACTAGGATACAGTAGAATAGAGTAGAGTGGATTGAATAGAATAGAGTGGAGTAGAATATAATATAGTGGAGTAGAATTTAGTAGAGTGGATTGAATAGAGTAGACTGGAGTAGAATAGAGTGGATTGAAAAGAAAAGAGTGGAGTAGAATAGAGCAGACTAGGATACAGTAGAATAGAGTAGAGTGGAGTAGAATAGAGCGGACTACGATACAGTAGAATAGAGTAGAGTGGACTAGAGCACAGTAGAATAGAGTGGTCATTCTAAAAGCAGTGACCTTGGCCTACTCTTGCAGGACCAGAGGAGCCACAGTGGAGTAGAGGTGAGTGGATAAGAGACATCAAGTGGAGGAAGTAACCGCTCATCCCCACATTCTCATTTCCATCATCGGTATGTGTTTTAGTCCGTATCGAACACATGATCTTGGTGTTCACAACTCGCTCCTTTAGTTGGGTCCCAGCCCCTATAGTGGAGTTTAAGTGAAGCAGAGAACAGTGGAACAGAGGAGAAGGAGGAGGTGGAGGAGGAGGAGGAGGAGGAGGTGGTAGAGGAGAAGGAGGTGGTGGAGGAGGAGGAGGTGGTGGAGTCCAGGCCATGCGGAGGGGAGCAGAGCAGAGCAGCGGGGCTCAGGGCTGCCGGCCTGACAGAGGATTATAGAAAACAGATGACTTACGCTTCTAATTTGTGGACTTAAATTGCAAACAGAATTTCAGGAGTCGAGCGGAGTAATAAATGGCAACAGGGGGAAGCCACACGCAGTCCGGTCGCTGTGTGGTGGCTGTAGGTTAAACCAAATAGGAAGAGACAGGTTATGATGCCGCAGTGCATTACGCCGCGCTGAGCCCTAAATTACCACGGCCGCTGGAAGGTATGCCGCCCGCTGCCGAGAGAGAGCGGTGTGTGTGTGTGTGTGTGTGTGTGTGTGTGTGTGTGTGTGTGTGTGTGTGTGTGTGTGTGTGTGTGTGTGTGTGTGTGTGTGTTGGGGGGGAGGGTGGGGAGTCAGGGGTGATGGGTGGTTGTGTGTGTGTGTGTGTGTGTGTGTGTGTGTGTTGGGGGGGAGGGGGGGGAGTCAGGGGTGATGGGTGGTTGCCGTGACGGGAGAGGTGCGTAGCGACCACTTCTCACCCTGAATGACTCAGACCAGCGGTCAGAGTGCGATCACACTTGGCTCCCGCCGCGACGGCAGAAGGCTCGTCCGTCACTCGGCTCCGAGTGAAAGATGACCTCAGAGGAGGTGGACGGACGGGGAGGTAAATTAAAAGACACCCCCAAAGTGATCTAACAGAAAGCCATGTGACAGCCCAATTATGGGCTGTTTTCCAAGGAGTGGAACACTTGAAACATTTGAAAAAAAGGGACTACAAACATTAAGAGATTCCAAATGTTATGTAAAAATATATTCTGTCCTTAAGTCACATTATGCACTTTTACAATATCTGTAAATCAAATGTATTCTCACGTTTTCTCATCTTTAAATCAATTGGAGTATTAAGATGTTTGTTTATTAGCTATTATTTTGTGTTATTTTGCAGACCTGTATTTATTATGTAGCATACTTGAACAGGCCTGATTTAGCATACTTGTGTGTCCTAAACAGGGGAAGACAGGAGCTGCCTGTTAAACCCCCACCTGTTGGTAATTACCCTTTCACTGGTCTCAAAGGTGGAGGGGTGTGTGTGTGTGTGTGTGTGTGTGTGTGTGTGTGTGTCTGGAGGGTAGAGGGTCTGGGTGTTGAAGTCATTGGAAATTCCTGAATGTTGCATAGGAGGGGAGAATATGAATCCCCCTCCTCCTCCTCCTCCCCCTCTCTTCCCCTCGCTTTCTCTCTCTCCCCCTCTCCCTCCCTCCCTCCCTCTCTCTCTCTCTGCCTGTCTTCCCTTCTCTCCTGAGTATGGGGGCACGGGTGGCTGGAAGAGGGAGCGGAAATCCACTGGGCCGAGACAGCTGCTGCGCGACTGCCACCTGGCACCTGTTTCAGCCTCTGCCGGAGGAAGGGGGGGGGGGGGGACGGAACAGGAGGAGGGTGGGAGAGACAAGTGGAGGTGCTGAGAAGAGGTGGAGGATGGGGGGGGGGGGGGGGTGTAGGGGGGGCTGAGGGAGCTGGTTGGTTACAATGTAGGTCTTGTGGCAGGAATGGAATCTGCCATGATAAACGGCAGGATTAGACGCCTCCACGTGCACCAGGAGAGAGAGAGAGAGAGAGAGAGAGAGGAAGGAGAGAGAGAGAGAGAAGGGGGGAGAGAGGAAGGAGAGAGAGTGCCTGAGCAATGCTAGGATCAGTTCACTATGTGGAAGGGAAGAGGTAGGGCCTGTGTGTCCAGTTTGGTGGTGGGAAGAAAAGGGTGTGTGTTTGTGTCTTTACGTGTGTGTGTGTGTGTGTGTGTGTGTGTGTATGTATGTCAGTGAGAGTCTGTCTGTATGTGGGTTTGTGGGTGTGTGTTAAGTGAATATGTATGTGCATGTTTGTGTGTGTGTGTGTGTGTGTGTGTGTATAAAGTGTTTATGTACGTGTATGTGTATGCGTGCCTGAGAGAGAGCGTGTGTGTGTGTGTGTGTAGGCATGAGTGTGTTAGGGGGGTGGGGGTTAGGAAAAGGTCACCCGGAGAGGAGCGAGATGGAGGGGAGTTGACAGACGCCGTCACTGAACAGGGACACACACACACACACACACACACACACACACTGGCACTCTGAGGAGGCCCGCCGGATCAATCCCACCGTCACGGGCACCACGGAGCAACAGACATCCAGAGACATCGAGAGAGAGAGAGAGAGAGAGAGAGAGAGAGAGAGAGAGAGAGAGAGAAAGAGAGAGAAAGAGAGGGCAGAGAAAGAGGAGCGAGAAGAGAGGGAGCGGAAGACATGGAGACTCCTGACACTCTCATTTCCATACTGTGACACTCCATCAGATGTGACACGCCGATCTGTCACCGAGAAGCCAAAAAGGCGAGAACTAGATGTGTAGTGCCTTCACAAGATTTGTTTCCCAAAATGTTATCAGAGTGGGAGGATGGGAGGGGAGTGGTGTTTATGAGTAAGAAAGACGAAGGGGAAAAAAAGAAGCTAGCAATGCATATTTTTTGTGTGTGTATCTTTGCTTGTGAATTAATTGATGTGCATCGGATACTTTACATAATTGCATTTTAATTGTGCTATTTTAAAGTGATGTACTTGGGGTTTGTAAGTATGATGCAATGCTTTCCATTTCCATTTGAAATGGGATTATGGGATAGCAAAGGCAACCTCACCTGATCACATGCACTACAGTTCACAAAGCCTCCTTTCCTCTGAGGCTATGGAACCCTCCCACACACAAACACACACACACACACACACACAGATATACACATAACTGTACACACACAGACAGACATACGAAAACATACTATTGTACACACATGCACACACATTCATACACGCACACACACACTCAAACTCAAATACATATACACGTACACAAGCATATACAAGCACACACTGATACACACAGATGAACATGCACTCAGCATTGCATGGAGAATATGCAATTTTCCAAAGTGCTTTTACTTTGTAAATGCGATGTTGAGAAGGCTGTCTGTGCACAATGCTCGTAGGGAACCTTTGATACACATCCAAGCCCTGAAATGAGATAGAGAGCCTTTCAGAAGCTGTTTATTTTGCAGTAATCACCTTTTTAGTGTGTAGGGGGAAGAAAGAAACCCTTCAGAATGTCCTCTGGTGGTGTCCCACACACACACACACACACACACACACACACACACACACACACACACACACACACACACACACACACACACACAAACACACACGCACACACACTTGCATCTGCAAACATTACAAAAATAACTTGAGAAGACAAGAATTATAGTATGTACACCTAATAAGGTCAAATTCAACTGCCATGTCAAAGAGACACTTTGTGTGTGTGCTTTTTTTTCGACGATAAGAACTAGCATAAAAATGCTTTTCACTCTACAATCAGGCCAGTTCAGGTCTCAATCAAGAGCTAATCAGAAATAGCCCTCTGCGGAATAAAAATATGCCTTTGATGCAGTCAGCCGTGCGTGTTCGCGGCACAAAGAGGCGCCTGTGTGGCTCAAATAAGTCGGATTCATGGCGAAAAGGTTAGTCACATTAGACGGGGGACACAGGGGCAGGGGCGTCAAGTTGGAGGTACCCTTCACAGGCATCAAGTAGGCCAGGCACATGGCTTTCACGGTGGGTGTGTGTGTGTGTGTGTCCTGGTCCCTTGGTCTCAGTGGTTAATTGTGCCCAAAGTTGGCGAAGCGAACGCGACGGTGGTCCACACTGTACTTGACACTGGGGCTGAACCGTTCTGTCAGAATGCCTGTCTCCCTCCCTCCATCTCTCTCTCTCCCTCCCTCCCTGTCTCTCTCTCTCCTTGCCTCTCTCTCTCTCCCTCAGTCTCTCTCTCTCTCTCCCTCCCTCTCTCTAACCCTCCCTCTCTCCCTAGCCGTACGCTTGAAGTGTTTACAATCAGTGTGTCTGTCGGCCTATTGTCTGATAATGAGGGCAGAGAATCACCTGGTGGGGGGGGAGAGCGGGGGGGGGGGGGGGGGGGGGGGGGGGCAGCAGGGCTCCCAAAGAGGAAAGCCTTTGTCTGTGCCAAAAAGACCTTGCTCGTTGCCTTCCCAGGGTAAGGGGCTTTTTTCCCTTTTTTTTCAAAGCCTCAGTCATTAGTTGGCCGTAGCCGGGGAAAACGTGGGGCCCTTAACGGGACCTGGGCCTTTTCAAACACGAGCTCGCCTTTTGTTTTTGCACCCTGTCAAAAACGGTCACCTAATTAAACCTGATATCTCTGGCCAAAGAAAAGCGATTTGTTAATGGCTCTTTCGGAATTTACTTAATGAGTTTAGATGCCCATTGTGTTGGCAGTGGCTCCTATAAGACAAGCGTTTCTAGAAAAAAAAAAAGAAAAGAAACGACAGAGAGAGAGAGAGAGAGAGGGAGGGAGGGAGAGAGAGAGAGAAAGGGGTGAAGAAAGAGTGGGGGGAAACGAGGGCGAAGATTGAGCAGTGGAGGCGATGTTCTGACATGGCCGAGGGCCACACAGGCAAGGTGTAGCGCGAGGCTGGGGTGGACGCCGCATCAAGTCAGGTCATTAACGTGGAACAAAAGGGGGGCTTGGACGCCCATGGGCCGGATGCCTGTCTCCGTGCACACACACACACACACACACACACACACACACACACACACACACACGTAGTCAGCACAGAGGACCTTTTCAGGAGCTATCTACGCTGCACCTTGATCACATCAAGCGGCTGACACCATTTTCTTCAGCAAACTCCGCCGGCTTCCTTTCAGGGGTCTTATCTAGTGCTGCTGTTGTTGTTGTTTTTGTTTTGCCTTTTTTTTCTCTCCCTCCACTCCCTCTCACCCTATTGGTGCTTTTCGTTGGGGTCTCAAGGCTTCAGTCCGCCTTTCTTCTCCGGTCTTCGGAGAGGGAACAAGCTTGTTAGCTGGCATGGATATTTTGACTGGAGATACGCTTTGGCCACTTGCCTATGGAAACAGAGTCAAAGCCCAACCTGGTCTAATTGTCACATCTGCAGTCCAGGGAGAGGGGGCTTTGGTGAGGTTCAGCTTGATAAATATCAAAAGAGCCTCTCATGTTTTTTCTCTTCTCGCCAATCCCTTGTTTTTGAGGGGGGAAAAAGGAGGGGGAAAAGAATCTTGTAAATTAATCTTAGAGTCAAAACAAGTCGCAGCTTCTCTTGTTATTTTCTCTGTTTTTGTCCAGAAGTTTCCATCAAAGGGATGCCCATGTTAGAGACATTGAGTAAAACCATCCCCACCATTTATAGATCTGATGCCTATCAAGGTTTACAAACCGCAGTTTATCTAATGAGTGTCAGAGAGCTGGCCAAATATTTTCCCATATTTTGACCCAAGTCACATGCCCGTGTCAAAGAGAAATGCTTTGCCGTTTTGACGGTATGTGAACATAATTTTGAGGCAGTACCAGAGTCCTGGAAAACAAGTAATTTGTCCGACAGTGGAAAAGGTGACGACAGTCAGTCAGTATTTTTTTTTTTTATTATTATTATTTTTTTTTGCTAGGTCTATAGTATAGTATATTACATAGACACAGACAAACAACAACAACAACAAACAAATACAAAAAAAAGATAAATAGAGAAATAGATTAAAATAGACAAATAACTTAACATAAAGATACGAGTAAAAAATATAGATAGGTAGATAAATATACATTATTAAGTAAATTGTGCCAGATCACTATATGCCACAAATGACTTAATAATAAAGAAATATATAAATCAAATGAAATACACTATTGTGGCCCCTGTGTTGCATAGGCCCTTCGTCCCTGATGATAATGATGTGTGGGGTAACAAAGTATAAGCATTAACTGACCTGATTTACAGCTGTTCTCTTAACAAGACATTTTCAATATTATTCTTCATTTTTACCATGCAGTAAACGTGAACATCCCAGTTCCGGCCAGGAGTGTAAACACGCATTGTACAGTAAGTGAGGTAATAACTGTTAAGGTTCAGTAGTCTGTTAAGGTTCAGGCATATTTCCTCTCCTCTAAAAGCATCCTGCTCCCCCACTAGTCCCGTGCCCCTTTCTCCAGTCTTTAAAAGAGTGTGAGTGTGTCTGTGTGAGTGGGAGGGTGTGTGTGTGTGTGTGTTTGCTGCCTTTACTGTGATGGTGACATAAATGCTTAGATGGCTAGATGGATGGATGGGGGAAGGGGGGAAGGGGAGGGGGGTCTACAGTCCAGTCACAAACAACCAGAAAACTACAGGAAATGGATCAGAGAAATGGCAGATGGTCATACAGTCCATCCAATAAATGAGAGGGAAGATGGGAATGAAATGAGAGAAAGAGTGAGAGAGTGAGGGAAGAGAGTCGGGGGGAGGGGGAGAGGTAAAGGATGAGAGGGAAGGGAAGGGGGGGGGGGGGTGAAGGGGTGAGAGCCATGCAGAAGGGATTTTTATAACCCCACTCTTGTTCGTGCCCTTGCCTTAGTTAAACCAGTTAGGCCTGCTACATTAGCCATTGGAATGGTTTATGTACTTGTACCAATTCAATTATTTGTTTCTGCGCGTCAGCCGCTGGAGAAGCCGGGGTCCGGGCTCTCCCATAAATCCCGCCTGTTAATTTCTCGGTGATGCAGTGGCTGTGATCATTTAAGACAGGGCAATTGATACCGCTGTCAGGCCTGATCCGGCCTCTAAAGGATGTTTTTACAGAACATCATGGTGACACTTTGCCCAGATGAATGTCCAGGAAGCCTTTTGATTAATGTGATGCAATAAAAGAAATGGGAGGCTAACATGCCTCCGCACGTCTTGTTAAGAATATTTGATTCATGGTATGAAATTCTGAACAGCCAACCGACCCCCCCTCTACCACCTCCCACCCCCCCTCCCCCGTACTGTCAACCCCCCCTCCCCAACACCATCTCCTCTCAGAGGGGTCTCTCTATCATTTTTTTGCCATCAATCAATATACACGTGACAGCGCTGGCAGTTTGGCTGGTCTTCTCAGTAGCCTCTCAGCCTCTCCTCGCCCTGATTGTTGTGTTTTAGACACATTTCCATGAACTTATCTTTTCTCTCTCTCGCTCTCTCTCTCTCTCTTTCTCTGCTCAGTGCAGTTGAAGGATGGGGCACGGGGCGAGAGAGGAATATATCTGTCAGTTCATTTGTGTCATTCTGTCGGGGTTGAGGGAGTAGATGTATGTCGACTGAAAAGCACACAAGGGGAATACGTGCCTGTGTCACCAACTGCGTCCTATAGGCCTTTTTGAGTCTGTGGCATCCTCATAACAAGGACATTAAAATAAAGATGGATACTTGCTTCTCTTTCACATATATTTTTGTCTTTCTTTCTTTCTTTCTGTCTTTCGTTCTTTCGTTCGTATTTCTATCTCTTCGTGGTGCACTGAGAAGGTGGGCACACGTCTCTCCATTCTTCGTAACACTCCGTCGCAGCCAACTGATCACAAGCATCGCGGATAAAGTTCTGCACTTCGACAGAAGGCTACGCACCGAGCCGCCTGCCAAGATGTGCTTCAGCGTCACGCATCCACAACAGGTTGGCTTCCCTCCTCATCTGCTACGTATGCAGCACTCCAGAAAATGAGCTCACTTTTTTTTTTCTTTCTCTCTCACTCGCCTCCTTCTCTCCCTCCATCTCTCTCTCTCTCTCTCTCTCTCTCTCTCTGTCCCTCTCTGCGATTCTATTTTGTGCGGAACCGCCACTGTTAAGCCACATGCAACTGCGAAAGCGAAGAAATCCTCTCCATTGTGCCGAAAAAGCCGCTAATTTTCATTCAAGGTAAAGGACCCTATCCTGACAAGCTGTGCGGCGGGCAGAGCTAACATTTGTTTGCCACATCGCCTCAGTGGAGCATGCTGCACAGGCAATTTCATTTATTTATTTTTTTCAAAGGTAGGCTACACCATCGTGAAAAACTCGAAAAACACCAGCAGTCTTTTCTGTGCCCCAGTGACGTCTAAAACAAGAAGGCCTTTTTTTGTCCTCAAAAACAGCCCTTTTATTTTGGCGATGGTTGAAGTGCTAAATAATTTAAAATCCTCCTTTAAAATCTCCATTTAAACTGCTGCACTGAGCCAGACTGGAGGATGTGAAAATAAATGCTGCAGGCATGCATGCAGATCAACAAGGTAAGTGGCCTTTATCTTTGTTTCATCACAAAGTTAAACATTTCTACGTTGATATGAACCAACTGGGAAAATAACCAGTGTTGTCAGTTATATAAGACACAAGCAAACCTTCATCCAGTTGGGCTAAATTTAATAAATCACCTGAAACATGCCTCCTCCGCAATAATTAAATTTCATGCAAACTCTCACCCTCTTTAGACGCATCATCAGTGTATTATTATCACTAATTTAATTATTAGTCATCATTATTATTATTATTCCACCTGTGACGGTGAGCATTGGTGTGGACTCGTTCCTGAGCTGGGCGAGTGTGTGGTGCGCACCTGTGCGGTGCTAATCTGGGAATCGATTCCCCATCACGGCGGAAGGAGCGTCTCTTCAGGGGGTCATCATCACTCCTCGCCGCCCGCCGCCTGCATCGCTGCCCGCTCCTCTCAGGTTGCTGGTGAGTCAGTGCTTTTCACACCTGACTGCACCTGTGAACACACGCTGTCAATGAGTACATGTTACCTGTTTAAAGGCTAACGGATGACTGGGTGCACCAAGCACAGGTTAACTAGAGGTGTGTGTGTGTGTGTGTGTGTGTTTGTGTCAAGGGAGGAGAGTGTGAAAGGCCTTTTTGTCCTGTGTGTGTGAGTGCCTCACCTGTTCCTGTTTCCATCATGTTACCTGTTTAAAGGCTAACTGATAGTGGGCACAGGTTAACTAGAGTAGTATGTGACGGCGTGTGTGTGTGTGTGTGTGTGTGTGTGTGAGAGAGAGAGTGTGTGTGTTGAGAAAGGGGAGTATAAACATGATGTATTCCTGCGTCTGTGTCATGTCTCTAACCTGGGCCCATTCAAGCAGGAATCCCGCTTTATTACCTCGTGGCACTGAACTGAAAGCCGCGCAGGTCGCTGGAGATAGACCAGCTGTAACCACATGCAGTTGATGTCTGATTCCTGTTGGGATTTGAAAGGTGTGCCTGTGGCACTGTGCTCTGGTTAGACATTGAGTCATGGCCCATCAGACAGCAGGTGTTCCAGGTGTACTGTACAGGTCTGTTAGCCATGTTTGATGGGCAAACTTTCCATCTCCTTCCCACTGTTAATCATTTTCACAGAGTGTTGGACTCATCATACCCTCAAATAGACTCACTGAGCCGAAGCATTGCTAAGTAACAGATCAAATGATTTTAAAGACACAAAGTAATGAGTGAAGTGACAAGGTGAGCCTAAACCATCATTTATTTTTCTATTGGATGATAAAATATGTAGACACTGTACAAGCCTTTTATGTAATGACTGCCTTGTTAAATCATCCTAAACCAACTGAAATCAAATGTTTTATTTCTTTCTGTAAATGACTACATCCCTTGCTAGTGTTCCGTGATTATGTGGCAACGTGCTCTTGTGCGTTCTGTTTTAATCCCTCAGATAATTTCAACGGCCTTGTAAACAAATTCATGAGTCGATGCTATCAGTTGTGATGCCGGCAAATGCCAGAGCCGATCTTGTTGGGAATGTTTATCTACACACACACACTCCCACCTGCTAAGAGGTGCCACACTTTAATGAAATTGTTTGAATATCGAGGCGCGTTGCTAAGAAACAGCGCTCGTCTAGTCGGGGATGCCATGCTTACAGATATCTGTCATCAAATAATGATTAGAGATGTGCTAACCTCAAGGTGTCCTGTGCGATGGAAGGCGTTTTTTTTTCTGCTCGGATCTGCCGAGCCGATTCGATTCCTTCGAGAGGGAAGCTCCACCTTTGTGTGCCTGACTTGGCAACGGTTCCAGTTCTGGCAATTTATGAGGAAATGCGACAGTTTGTGTCTGAAACAGGAGCCTGTCAGACCAACGACGGCTTTATATCCTAACGCGATTGTCAACACCTGATGTTTACATTTCTGAAGTAAATTAGCATTGAGCCTTCCAGGTTAGGGGACTTAACGACACAGGAGGCACATTTGCTTTCTACACACTGAGCCGCCGAGAAAAGTTGGCCTTGAAAGAGTGCCGAGACCAACACCTTGGTTCTTTTTTTTTTTTTTTTGCGCTGCCACAAGCGTTAAATCTCGTCACACTTCAGTTCTGAGACACTTTCTTGTTCGCGTCGCCATTTCACACTTGATCTTCTCTCCTTCTTCCTGCTCCACCTATCTGAGAAGGAAGGATTGGC
Source organism: Sardina pilchardus (assembly GCF_963854185.1). Lineage (NCBI taxonomy): Eukaryota > Metazoa > Chordata > Actinopteri > Clupeiformes > Clupeidae > Sardina > Sardina pilchardus. Next base: position 6,307,971 of record NC_085016.1, read on the forward strand.
GTCTCATCACAAACACATTGCCATTAGCTGTGATGCGAATGCGCCTCCACCTCCCCAAAGGAGCACGTAAAATACTACCACTCCCCTCAGCCCGCGGATAATGGAACTGCAATTTATACACATGTATCAAAATGTTGTCAACATGGACTCTCGTCTCAGAACCGCCTTTGAAGAGACACTTGTGTGGAGTAGTATTCTCCTCTCGTCCCTTCTCTCTTGCTCTCTCTCTCTCTCTCCCTCTCTATGTTATTTTCTGTGTCCCCTCTTTCTCTTTCTGTCCTTCATTTTCCTCTCTCACGACCCCTCCTCCTCCTCCTCCCTCTCTCTCTCTCTCTCTCTCTCTCTCTCTCTCTCTCTCTCTCTCTCTCTCCTGTTTGCTTCGGTCCAGCACAGCTCTGCTCAGCTCAGCAGTGGGCAGTGGGGGCCTCTTGCCTCTTGGCTTTCTGTGTGTCTCAAATTGACGCTTGCCTCCAGACTGCGGGCGAGCATCTGGACAATGGCATACGGAGGACCAGGGCCACTCCACGGGTGCCCAGGAAGGGATTCAATAAGGCGGCCGCAGGTGGGCCCTCCCTCCCCCGCGCCCAACCGCCCACCCGCCCACCTCCACACGGCACGGCCGCAGAGACAGACTATGGGCAGTGGGGGCTTCGCTAGACTCTTCCTCCCTCCCTCCCTCCCTCCTCCTCCTCTCTGGTCTCCTCCTCTCTGCTTCTCCCACTCCCCGAGCCCTCCCGAAGCGGCGGGGAGGACCTTTGAGGTGGCGTGGCGCGGCGCGGCTGCGTTTATTGGGGCTGGCTCGCCGCGGGTTAGAGGATCAATCCGTCCCTTTTTAATGGCAAACGACCGCCGGAGCGTCAACGGAGCGACCGCGGCGCCTTGGCGGGAGGGGAGGGGGGGGGGGGGGGGGGGGCGGGTAGAGGAAAGACGAATGCCTTTAATACAGTCTAACACGGAGCACTGGGCCTAAATGGACATCCCTGTGTACGCCACAAATAAAGACATTTCACCCCCCCATACACACACCCTCCAACACGGACACACACACACACACACACACACACACACACACACACACTCTCATCCCCCACTTTAAGCTTAGAGGCTCATTTCTGATAATTGCTGATGCCTTAGGTGGGGATTTAACCATGGCTGTGGAGGTGGGGGGGTTAAAAGACAGCTTGGTGGTGGCTGTGAAGGACCTCTTGTGTAGGTTAATTCCCGTTTGAATGAAATGATTTCTATATACATATAGGGTGAAAGAGGCCAGTGTGTAGGACAAAGACACATATGGATGAGCGAGGTCTTGTGATCTGTGCCTTTGACGCCGGCAGTGGGTGGAAGAACATTAAGCATGGAGAATAAATGCCATCGCAGGGCCTGCCTGCCTGTTCCTGATGGGCTCTTCACGATAAGGATCGAGTGGTTGGCTGCCTGACATGCTGACTCAAATCAATCCCGTGCAATTAAAGCCTAAAGCCATTATATTAGGAATACTTAAGCTCTCTTTGTTGTTATGCAAGCCAGCGCTGTGTTAGTGTTTCAGTGGTGCTTCAGTGCAGTGCAATAGCAAACTAGGAATAACGTCTCTGGTCAAAACATTGAAGTGAGCTTATGATAAATATCCGTATTATTGTGATAAGTGTTATCTATGGAACATAGATACAAGTTACTCAAAGCAAACAGTAGTCAGTGCTAAATAAAAATGAATTCCATACCATATACAATATGAATGGACATACATCGCTAGTGCCGATGTAAGAACTGAAAATGGGTTTTATCCTTAATGTTGCTCTCAGTATTTCCCGGAATACTTTGATGTTGGTTATTTTTTATCTATTTACAAGGAAGGGGGAATATATTGGCTGGTTGGAGGTAGAGAACTGGTAAACTGTCTCAGTTCGACCTCTTTTGTCTGTGATTTCATTAACCTACAAAAAAAAAAAAAAACAACATCACTGTTGTGATTCTCGACTGTCACTCAACAGATCCATCAACCCATGTCGGGGGCATCTCTCAGATGCACGGGCTACTCCCATGCCCATGAGCCTACACTGGGCAGGACCAGGCAGATGTTCCTCACCCCTCTCGGACCCTGACATCATCCGCGGCACCGCGCTAAAATAGCCGGCTTACAGGAACGGATTTAGAAGCTCCGCTCCACTCCACTCCACTCCCATGTAGTCAGCTCTGTCAGGGCAGTTTGCACATGGCCGTGGAATGCACGTCTCAGCGCGAGGAGGAAGCTTCCAGAGCTGGGGTCGGCCGGAGAAGAGAGAGGGAGAGAGAGAGAGAGGGAAAGAGGGAGAGAGAGAGAGAGAGAGAGGGCTCCTGAGGAGGCCAGATGTTTGGAAGGAGCGAGTGAGAGAGTGAGCAGGTCACTGGACTCCAGCGGGTCAGGAAGGCCTTCGCTACGCAGAGCTGCTCGCACTGACTCATCAGTTACGGCTAACAGGAAAGTGTGTGCGTGTGTGTGTGAGTGTGTAGAGGGGGGAAGATGTAACCTTGACCAGTATATATCTCTGGTGTCTGAAAACACACACACACACAGAATCTCATGCACATGTTCACATAGACACAAGCACGTGCACAAATCAACACCCACATTAGCATGAATGCACACAAAGGCCCCCTCTCTCTCTCACACACACATGCACACACACACACTCACTCACACACCGGCAGCGCTCTTGCTGAGATGCACTCTGCGGTGGATGAGCACACACACCTGTTTGCCTGGGAGATTTTGCAAGCGCAGAGAGAGAGAGAGAGAGAGAGAGAGAGAGAGAGAGAGACACGGAGAGAGGGAGAGGAAGTGACGGCCACTCACCCTCCCTTGAACGGAGCAAAACCACAGCTGCGCTTGCAGTTCCACACGGCGCTGGTTGCATAACTTTGGTGTGACACTCAGGATGGTGTGTGGGCAGGGACATGTGGAGAGGAGAGAGGAGGAAGGGCTGATAGAGAGAAAGACAGGAGGAACAAGAGAAATGTTGGGTTTCTTCAGACATTTGACATGGGAAGGTTTTGTTGAAAAGACTGCGATCGCAATAAGGTGTGTGTGTGTGTGTGTGTGTGTGGTCGGGGGGCTCTACGGAGTAAATCAAGGAATTTAACATTTTAAATGCAAATCAATGTGTTATATAACTGCTATCGCAGAGATAGAGAGACAAAGTAAACATATGTGCTCAGTGTTCTGAATTCAGATAAACGCGTACAGGAAATACGGAGACATTTCAGAGGAATGGAATGAGAATTCCGGAACCCTCTACAGTACGTGTGGCACCCTCTTAAACGAGCGCTACAGAGATTTCTATACATCACATCTTTGAAATGATCACCCTCATCTCTCCCTTGCTCTCTCTCTCTCTGTGTCTCTCTCTCTATCTCTCTTTCTCCCTCTCTCTCTCCTTTACCCTCTCCTTTTTTTCCCTCCGGATTTGGGATGCCATGTAGCGGCATGCAATTAAACTCAGCCCAGACATGGCAGAGACCTCCATCTTTAAAAAGTCTCCGCAGCGCTTCTCCCTTTAACCGTCTGCTTTGGCACACTCCACTCGACACCAGACTAGAGACTTCCTCACCTAAATCAGTGTCAGCCAGGCTCCAGATTAGTGTTAATTGAGAGGTTTGCACGGGAGCCAGGTTTCATCTAAATACTGCATGGAGGACGAGGAGGAGGAGGAGGAGGAGGAGGAGGAGGAGGAGGGGAGGGGGGGCATAAACATGAAGCGTACGCGCAAGGCTCCTGCATGATTGCCTAGTATTACACCATCCGTACCTCATAAATACCCAACATGAAGAGAGGTATGAGGAAGGAACAGACAGAGAGAGAGAGACAGAGAGAGAGAGAGAGAGATGTGGGGGCAGAGGAGAGAGAGAGTGAAAGGAAGAGAAGGGAGGTGGTGAGAGAGAGAGAGAGAAGAGAAGGGGAAGAGAGTAAGAGAGCTCTGCCAGGGTGATGAAACCTGGCATTTCACCCTGTTCAGTGCCAATAACAGATGTGCCACATAAGGTGACTATACGTGAGGAAACCCATGAGATTCTGTCACTTACACTTCATGTAGCACACACACACACACACACACACACACACAGCATATGCAAATGCACAGCCCCTCCCCACCTTTTAGCATTGTGCTAATATGGTACTCAGGTGCAACACAGACACAGATGTGTGTGTGTGTGAGTGCATGCTTGTGTGTGTACCTACATATGCATATTATGCATGAGAGCTTTGTGTGTGGCATGTGTGGTGTGTGTGTGTGTGGTGTGCAGTGGGTACACAGGCTGTGCATGGTGTGTTAGTGCAGGTGTACCTGCATGTTCAGTCACATGTGTGTGTGTGTGTGTATGTGTGAGTGCTTCTGATGTGTGTGTGGTTAGGCATTACTGGAGGAGACAGCGTGTATGTGGATCCAAAAGTATTGCATGTGTTTGTTATGTGCATTAAATTGTATACGTTTTTAACACTGATTCCAGTACGTGTGTGTCTGTGTGTGTGTGTGTGTGTGTTAAGTACACATTACTCTGTGTGTGTGTGTGTTTGTGTGTTAAGTGTATGTATGTGTATGTTGATATGTACAGTATGTGTGTGTTTGTGTCCATATGTGTGTTAAATGTCAAATGTATTTGTATGCATATGTATGTGTGAGTCTGTGTGTGTGTGTGTGTGAGGTGCAGCAGGCCTTGCTGCAGTCCAGGGCTCCGGGGTGTGTGGAACAGGTGAGGCTGGCTGCCCCCGCAGGGCAGTGTGTGTGTGAGGGTAGAACGGGGGGCATTTGGGGGGCAGCGCTGTCAGGGGTGCGTGTGTGTGTGTGTGTGTGTGTGTGTGTGTGTGTGTGTGTGTGTGATAATTAATGATCAGATGTTAATGGTGACAGTGGTGGTGTGGCCCGTTGCGCTCCCCTCCCGCCATTAATCCAGCTGAGTGGAGCTGCGACGGTGTGTGTGTGTGTGTGTGTGTGTGTGTGTGTGTGTGTGTGTGTGGGGAGAGGCCAGCCCAGGAGCCAGGCGCAGCTGCTGCCACGGGCCTCTCTTAATTATCCCTCACCATGCCCGCGGCCTGGACCCTACCCCCATACACACACACACACACACACCACTATGCCTGTAGCCTAGACCCTAGCACCTCCCAGACACACACACACACACACACACACACACACACACACATCACTATGCCCGTAGCCTAGACCCTACCACCTCCCCGACACACACACACACACACACACATCACTATGCCAGTAGCCTAGACCCTACCACCTCTCAAACACACACACACACGCCTGCAGCTTAACCTCCCCACCCCCCCAACACACACACACACACACACACACACACACACACACATACAACACACCCATACAGACTCTCTCTCTCTCTCTCTCTCACACACACACACACACACGGCTCCTGTATCCCCCTTGCTGTGGGGCAAGTGGGCGGCAGTGGTGGAGAGGCGAGACGGGGCCGAGGCTTTCCTCAGCACGCCCAGAGCGGCGGGGATGAGAGGACAAAAGAGCCAGCACATCACCCATCCACCCTACACACACACACACACACACACACACACACACACACACACACATCACCCATCCACCCTACACAGCTAGGGCAGCCGAGCTATGTGCATACTGACTTATTTAGCACACACTTTCATCCAAAGTGACTGGCGATACAGTATAGGTAACAGACACATTATCAGGGACAGCACTCACTGAGGCTCAATTCTGTGGCCATTTTGTGGTCTGCACATTGCCATACTTCACCAGCAGAAAGACCATTCCCATTATGTGATTTAATGTTATCCAAAATATTACATTTGGTCAAGGATGCAATTTAGGGTCTGTTGGCTAAATGTCTTTAGCTTTTTACTGTGACTTTGCAGAATGTGCAACCTTTGAGAAAACGTTAAGAATAGAGACAGAACTAAAAAAAAAACTTGGATGGACCCAGACAGGGATGGAGAAAAAAAGCCCTGTCTTCCAAGGTAAACAAGGTCAGTATGAGCTGCCCAAATGGGCTATCTGCTACCTTTCGCTTGTCTCAGCAGCTACCTGTTTGTGTTGCACTGCTTGGGTCGCAGACACACGGGGGCAAGCTCTCTCTCTCACGCTAACCAATCAGCTTCAATATTTCATGACTGCCTCGGCCTGATATGTTTAGAGAGCCTCTCTGCCTCAGAGTTGCGTTCTCGAGGACAAGGGGTGAGGGAGACCGAACGAGGGAAGAGGAGAGGAGAGGAGAGAAGGAGAGCGAGAGTGACTGGGGAGAGATATCGCTCTCTCACTTTCCTGAAGAAGTATTTCCGTACCTGTTCAAACACGCCGCCGGGTGAATTATTCATTGCGCTGAGAGTTACTCGCTATGCTTTTACCTCCCCGGTGAAAATGCACCTATTTTCCCTTTTTTTTGGCCTTTGGGCGGAAAAAAAACGGGGATGCACGTCAAACAGAAATGAAGCCTTCGCCTCAGGGGGTACTTGAAGCGCTGCTGGCAAGGAAAGAGAAAGAGAGAGAGAGAGAGAGAGAGAGAGAGAGAGAGAGAGAGAGAGAGAGAGAGGGAAAAAAAAGAGATCCGAATGCACCGTTAGCTTGCTACAACCTGTGCTGAGGAGTTGTAGGTTGGGACCCCTTATGAATGATTCAGGGGTCATGCTCTCACCAAATGGATCATGGGAGCACAGACGTGCTGAATACTCATCCTTAACTTGATACGACAAGGTTTCGAAACTACAGTATTGCTAATGTAACCTGGGATATTTTTACACACAAACACAGATAGGGGGGAAAAAAAAGTAGCTGAAACGCTTGCGCCGGGGATGTCTCAGAATGACGGCTATGTTAACATGACAGCGTCTACCTGAGTGTTACAAAACGGTAGCGTGTCTCTCACCCGTGCGCCTGACAGGAGTACAACCACACGCTGGCAGGATCCGAGGAGGCTTTAGGGCGAGAGATAGCGCTAGGTAACCGTTTCGAGCGGCCCATCTCTGCTTTTAAATGTGCTTATCACGGGCCGAGAATGAAATGAAGCCTAAACTGTATTACTTTTCAGAGATAAGCCATGTGTTCGGGCCAGAGCTACACAAACGTCTGTTATGGTGTAAGAGCTAATCTTTCTCTTCTACAGTGGTCTAGGCCTTCCCTTACTGCATTTCTCTCTCTCTCTCTCTTTCTTCTCTCTCTCTCTCTCTCTCTCTCTCTCTCTCTCTCTCACACACACACACACACACACACACACACACACACACACAGTACGACCCCTTCACCCACGTCATCCCTTCCGGCATGTTCTCTTACTTCCATATTCTCTCTTATAGGACAATCAGGAGTGTCCAAAATGCAAATGCGCGGAGATTCTTTTAATGAATGTGGTGGGGGCCTCTTCAATTTGAAATAATCAGAGGAGAGTGTCTCGAGATGAAAGATTATCAAAGGGGAGCTCTGTGCAAACCGCTCACAAATTAATACTATCAAATGCTCTCAAAGTTCACTTATCTGTAAGGTTGCATCCTAATTAAACCTTAAAAAGAGCCAAAGCTGTTCTTCATCTTGTTCCTGCGTTTGCTGCATTGAGATTAGAAGCAGTTTATCTCCTCATCTTAGCTGCCATTACTGCTGAGTTTCATGGTGAGAGGAAGAAAAAAAAAAAACACTTTGGCATATTTTATCTTGTGAAATGTTCGCAGATTTTCAAACCACGCTGTCTTTGCGTTCCAGGTAAGCACTATAAGACTTATCACAAACGGCAATCTTGAGCACCTATAACTATGAGAGTTTGGTGGTTTGCCATCATTTCCAGTGAGGTTTTTATCGGCGTTGCTTGGACTGTGAGATCGGAAGGGTGCAAATAAGTAGAAAGCATAAAATCACACACAGTGCCTGACATCTCAAAGTCTCTAAATTATAACAACTTATTTAACGCTAAATGTTATAACTTTACCATCTAAGAGCGACCAATGACCAGCATAGCACATGGGGTGAATGAGTGTGGTCAACCGCTTAGTCAGTCCAGGCCCTCTGATCCACAACAGTGACCTTACACAGGTGCATTCAAACAGACTAAGAGTGATAGAGGATACGAGACCGCAAATTGAGTTAAAAATCATGACGAAAAAAAGAAAATCTGTGTACATGACCATCAACATTTGAAAGGATACAATCCCTGTTTACAGTGAGTACCTCAGTGAGCCAAAAATAACTGACTCCTCACATCTGTGATTGTCTGTGTAGACACGGAAGAATTCAGGGCTAAAATCATTTTTAAAAACTTAACACAGTTATGTACCGTGCTCAAGATGTTCAAAGTGTCGATAATGCATTTAAGTCATAAAAAAAGTGCCATTTGAAAATGAAATCATACGTTTTGGTAAATGCAATTACGATGTGCAGACATGGCAGCACTTCAAACGTGAAAGGCATATTTTTACACCATGGCAAAAACGCACAAGTGACTGAGCCGCTGCCTTGCGTGAATCACAGACTCTCGGGACCTGCATAGATAAGGGCCAACGCCAGTGGAGGACGCGGCCCGGATTTGGCTCTCACGTGGCGCTGATCCGGCCACTCAGTGGGTTGATGCTCACGGCTGAAATGTGGTGAAAAGCGTCCAATGGAAAAAAGTCCAGTGAGAGTATCACATGGTTAAAACAAACTGGGCTTTGAGATGTGGTATATGAAATATACCAAGCATACAAAAGAGAAATCTTTAGATATACTCTCTGAGCAAAACACACACACACACACACACACACACACACACACACACACACACACACACACACACACACACACACACACACACACACACACACACACACACACACACATGTATGCACAGATATACGCTTGCTTGCTGTGACCCCATCACATTTTAAAAGTCAGGCCATGGCTTCGAACCCATTTTGAGGCAGACACACTTGACTAATAAATACATGCAGAGCTCTGACTCTCCCTCCTCTCTCTCTCTCTGACACACACACACACACACACACACACACACACACACACACACACACACACACACACACACACACACACACAACACCAGCAGCAGATTTGCAGGATTTTGTCAGAAAGAAATCAGCTCAGGGTGTGACTGAAAAACAGACTCCACCACCATGACAGAAGACAGCGGCAGCGCCTAGCGTCTCTTAAAAGGCCGTTCGTCTCTGTCCCTCCCTCGACTCGTCTCTCTCTTTCTGTCTCTCTCGGCCCATGAAACCCGTCCCCTGAACCCCCCCCCCCCACACTCACAGCGGCAAGCGTGCTGCCCCAGACTTAACCGGCTCCTCTGCCCACGATGGGGGCCAGTCTTCTGCATCAGAAGAATTCTCGTTGCAAACGAATGCGCTACCTCTCCGGCTAATTAAATTAGCAGGGATCAAAACGACAGAGCCGCTTTTGTGGTGGACACAATGTTGTGCTTCACGGCGCCTTTTTTCGCTCAGGGTGGAATTTCTGCCATTTAGCCCCTGTTCTGCCTACAGCCACAAGCTGGACCCTCTTACACAGTGGAGCCTCCTAATTTGCCTGAATGAGAGAGAATTATGAACTGATAATAAGAGGGAAGGAGTGCGCCGAGTGCTCGGGGCAGGGATGAATAAGAGAAGGAGCCGGCCGCACAGCAGAAGCACCTGAAGCGCACACAATTTGTATTAATTCCTGCCCAAAACTGGGCATTCAGGAGTAAAATTGCTGTGCAAATGACAAGAACAATTACGGCCTCGATTCCTCTCCTCTGGACTTGCGCGTGCGCTAGTGCGTGCGTGAGCGCGCACACACACACACACACACGGCCGCGTGTTGCAGCCCCGTAACTGGATAACGTTGCTAACGAGTGGAGGGGCTTTGCCTTCCTTATTAACCACATATATCCGAGCCCCTTCGAGACTTTGCTCTTTAATTTAAAGGTTACCGTGTGTTGTTGGGCGAGGATTAGCGGTTAAAGGCGATAAAGGTAAATTACTATACAGAGTACAAAGGTGCAGTGGCGTGTGCCGGGGAAAACTGGAAAACAAGGATTAGCCGCGAACACCAACACTATTAAGGTGCCACCTTGATCTGGAAAGTGCAGCTGTGTAGCTACTGAGAATAATCACCCCCTCGCGCGGCTCTATTTGTGAAACGCGTGTAAGCCTTTTTGCGCTATACCTGTCTGCCTCACCTCTCGGAGACGGGTCTTTATGCAAAGCTACGAAGAGCACTGAACCGTTTCACCCTTTCTCCCCCCCCCCCCACCCACACACACATTTCACAGCCTACATGACAATAATGACAACAATGCATTAGCACGTCTGAGCAGATAGTCACACATCATAAGCAATTCATGCAGGGTTTCGTCGACTGAAAAGAAATCACTTTTCAAAACGGCTGTTAGGCGAAAGAAGTGTCTGCGTCTTGGAAAAGAAAGAACATCTGATTTGGATCAGCAACAGAATTCTCCAGAGTGTTTTGCATGCCTTCAGGAAATCTCTTAGAAGTCAGAGGAAAGACCCCTCCTCCGCTTGTATTCTCCGCACCCCCACCCCCATGCCCCCACACCCCCAATACCGATCACGGGCATGGCTGTATGGAGGGGGAGCTTGGTGCCAAAAGGATTAACAATTAATTCTGCCATCAAAGCCCCTCACCTTGTCATTAAGGTTGGGCCTTTCTCCTCCTCCAAGGCGATAGAGGAGGAGAGAGAGAAAACATCTGTGTTTCATGTTCGGCCCTGCCTACATAATTGCACTTCGTTTTCATACGTCGTCGTGGCTGTGGTTGAGTGAGGCGACCGAAATGGCGCGCTTGGCTGTGACTCACATTGGAAGGTAAACAGGGGATGAGTGTGAATTATGAATATGGTTCTGATACAGACAAAACAGGATGTGGACCAGACTGTTGAGTCCTAAGGTGATGTGTGTGTGTGTGTGAGTGAGTGTGTGTTTATGTGTGTGTGTGTGTGTGTGTGTGTGTGTGTGTGTGTGTTTGTCAAATGTGCCAGTAGTGTTTGTTACCACGGTAATACAAGTTTGCAGATATGGTCCAGTTGTTGAAAGGTTTTGTTGAGTGCTAGAGTTATTTTTTCCCTAAGATTCATGATTTGTCAAAACAGTTTGTGAGAGCGATTGGACTCCAAATGGTATATCTGTCATTGTGATATGACAGAACAGGATGAAATGAGTATGAGCAACTACTTCAAATGAATGAATCTGACATCTCAAACCCCAATTGCTCAGTACTCTCTGCCACATAACGACTAAACCAGTTGCTCTTTGGGTAACAGACAGTTCTTACAAGCTTCTCGGAACATTCCAGAATGGAGCTCATTCTAGAACAGATCTGCTGTTTCCAGACCAGAATGGGCCTGTATCGGATCCAAGCTCGGAAGCATTATGGGTCAGGAATTACTGCTTTTTAAGGCTTGCTATACATGTCTTATTCGCTGAGGTCCAGCCATGGACAAAGCATGCTGTTTTTTGGAGCCAGAGTCGAGAAAAGCTCATTGAAAACTGATCATATAATTAAAAGGAAAACTGAAATCATTTGCTTGTGATTAGGCAAGGGATTAAACATTATAGCACTGCCATCGCGATGCTCCAAAACAACCGCGATCCTTCTCTCTTAAGTTAATTTCATTAAATCCGCTGGAAAATGAGAGGGTATATTTCCAAGGGTCACTCATAAGGAAGTCATTCCCCACCATATTCCCTCACATACGAGACGGCAGCGAGGCTTTTATTGGCCTGTGGCAGCGATCCTGGAAACTCGCAGCGCTCGCTCCACTAAGTGCGGCCGGCTCATCACGGCCCATGCCAGCGGCATGCACAGAAAATGCACGGAGTTCTACAGCGGCGGTGGCGGGCGGGCGGGGGGAGGTGGTGGTGGTGTTGAGGCGTTGGCGGGGGAGGCGACGAGAGGCACCGTGAGGAGGACTGGAGGACATTGGTGATGACGAGGAAAGGATTCTGGGCTGGAGGGTGGAGGAAGGGGTGGGGTGGAGATGGGGGTGGAGAGGGGGGTGGGGTGCTTGTTTCACCACAAACCGCCCTCAGAACTGAGTCACAGTCACCCAGAGAGAGAGGAGCACTTTTTTTCTTCTTCTTCTTCTTCTTCTTCTCCCACTCACAACGTTTTAAACTCTACTGCATTTACTTCAGCATGAAGTTGGGATCCTGAATTCTGTGGCAGCCACATCACTTGACTTCATACAGTCAGACTCAGTACCACATTATGTCGCCGGGTGAGCAGACAACATCAGTCTTCTCCGATCACGACCTTGAACCCTATTGCCCAAAAGTGCTTTAACATGAAACTTGCAACATGGATTCCACAGCAGACTGAGCATTAACGGTTCATTGTTTTAGTAAAGGAGAGTGTATACAACAGTTAGCTGTCTCCCACCTGGAGAGAGATCTTTGGACATCGAGGATGTGAGGGAGATTTACAAGTGCCGGTTCAGGCAGCTGTCAGTGTCCTTGAGTGACCAGGACCCCCACACCCCCCACGCCCTCCCTCCATCCCTCCCCGTTGCTAAACGGCGTCTAGGTAATAAAGACATGTCCTGCCCCCCGTGTCTGACCCTGCTGCCTGTGGGTCCGGAGATGAACTTTATGTCCACTCCACTCCACTCCGGACAGCCACAACGGGAGAACGAGGTGATATACGAGTGACCGGCACCGGAAAGATCTATACCCAATAAAATGGCCGGGCAGAGTCTGGCTGGCTTTGCTTATGGCCAGCTCACAGACATAGAGGACAATGAAGTGTATGTCTGCTAGAAGTTATTAATCTAGTGTGTGTGCGTGTTTGTGTGTGTGTGTGTGTGTGTGTGTGTGTGTGTGTGTGTGTGTGTGTGTGTGTGTGGTTACAAATACAACAAGAGAAGATTCATCTGTGTCTGAGAGTTACTGTTTAAGTGATACAATATTCTAATATTTATAATATTTTTTTATTATATTCACAACTATAATTAAAGCTGCTCATTTAATATTGTTTTGGATCTTCTCCATACTAGCCGGGACTTATTCAGCTTCAGTGCACATTGTTTTATTATGGAGGTTAATGGTAAACAGGTTCTATCAAACAAAATGACCTACAGGCATCTTTCTCCTGTATCATTATTTCAAACGCAGGATTGATCTAACACCCACAGGGGATGAAATGACTGCCATTCCCATTAAAAGAGGGATAGAGAGAGCGGGAGAGAGAGAGAGAGAGAGGGCTGAGAGAAAGCGGAAGTTCATTTGACAATGTAAAGTGTATCATGAATTAAACAAACGGGCTTGTCCACGCTGAGCGGCGGTGAGCTGTGATTGGTGTAGTAAGAGTGGCGGCGGTGGAGGTGCCCTCTGATGTGGGAGCTGCAGCACTGGAGCGCTGCTGGCGTGCCGGCTTTAATGAGCAGACAGCTGTCTAAATTGTAAGTTGTGTCCTAATCCTGTGAGAATGAAGTCCTTCCTGTTCACCGGGCCTCCCCCCGCTCCGCTCGCCGTGCGGCTGGAGATCTGCGCGCACGATAAACCTACGCGGCCACAGGTCTGTTATGAGTGGGAGCCCCTAACGCAGGGGAGGCCAGCTTTTCTCATCGCTAAAGTCAACGGGGAGATAATGCCGCGACTCTAATAGGGCTCAGTGGCGCATTATCTGACATAAGAATGTTTTTCAACTTCCTCTTTGCTCACGGGGGTGGGGGTTAGACCCCCTCGGACAGGATGGCTAACTGGAGTTCACCAGTTTGGAGTGGACACAATCGTGTCAGGTACACTCTCAAAAAAGGATGTTTTGGAAATAACACATCAATGTGTCTAGGTAAGGACAACACAGTTTGTGTTGTTTTTCAACACGAGTGGTGTCATTTTCAACACAAGTTGTGTTATTTCCAATGCATATTGTGTAACAAATAACAACACAAAACTGTGTTGTCCTTACCTAAACACATTGATGTGTTATTTCCAACACATTTTCTTTGAGAGTGTAGACAACCATGTGAGGCAGAAAATACAAAATGAAACAGAGTGGATGAGTGAGAGTGATGTAGAAAGAGAAAGAGAGAGAGAGAGAGAGAGAGAGAGAGAGAGAGAGAGAGAGAGAGACATAGAAAGGGACAGGCATGAGAAAAATATTTTTTCATCATTTTATCTTTTGCTAATTAGCTATGCTAATGATGATAATACCTGTTCATATTATGAGGCTGGCTTTGTCCTGCTTGGTGTGAAATCTAATCAGGGGAACATGGTGGCTGGGTTGGAGCATGGAGGAGGTGGAGGCCCCATCACTTGTGCAGATGAACTAACAACTCCAGTTCGCATGAAGGAGCGCCGGCCTGTTTTGTGTGAAGGTTGGGCACCTCGCAGGACGGGTTGCTATGTCAAGTGATTATGAGGTAATTATGCAGTGCGGATGTAAATGACACCCATCTAACCATCTAAGCATGTCTGTCACCATCACTGTAAAGGCAGCAACATCACACACACACACACACACACACACACACACACACACAGACACGCACAGACACGCACACACACACTCCGAAAAAATTGATACTGCTTGTCTTTTCAACACATCACTTTCAGCGTTTGCAGTCTATAAAAACTGATGTGTTCATTTTAGTGTCATCATTTCCGCATCGCCAGTATAGGAGAGAGAGAAAAAACAGCAAAAAGTGTTTTCCCTGAAAGCCAGTCGTATTTGTTAAATCCTTCGCAGACTAATTTCCAATATTGCAATATGAATATGCGAATGAAGGAGGGGTGTGTGTGTGTGCGTGTGTGAGTGAGAGAGAGAGAAAGAGGCACGTAATGGGGGAGCTGAAAGTGTGTGTGCGAGTGTTTCTTAATAAGGCCAGTTTATCACGAAGACAAAAGCTTTAAAAGGGGCAGAGGGCCCATCTCTCTCTCTCTCTCTCTCTCTCTCTCTCTCTCTCTCTCTTTCTCACTCTCTCCCTCCCTCTCCCACACACACACACACACACACACACTCAAACACACACACAGGTGATGGAACATGTACAAAGACCGTGTCGCATAATGGCCAGCCTGTTTTGCAAACAGATGGTGATGGCCCTGTTGCTAGGATAAGGCCTGAAGAATTCCATTTTTAATTCCAGATTATTTGCCTCACTGCCATATTCTACCCCTGGTTTCCGGAGGCCAGCGTGTGTGTGTGTGTGTGTGTGTGTGTGTGTGTGTATTGAAGGGGTGCTGGCAGAAGAAAGAAACGAAAAAGGAAAAGAGAAAGAGAAGAGAGAAAGAATGGAACAGGGG